>NW_010532015.1:0-28739 GCF_000687285.1 Phaethon lepturus | reverse complement strand
TTGGCTTTGTCGGACACCATTTCACATACAGAGTAACGCTGGAACGGTGTTGTGATGAAGCTGGGATGGGAGTGGGAAGAGGGGACTGATAAAATACTGCCCTCAAACCATTATTTTTCCTGAAGTGTCTGTCTCACAACACTTGTGTGTGGGGGAAAAAAAAATAGAGCAAACACTTCCCCCCAAAAATCCCAAAACACAAACCAAAAAAACCCCAACCCTTTTGAAAGGAAAGGTCTCATCTGCTTCCTAATTTGGGGAAGATTTTGAAAAAGTAATCAGTGAAATAGTGTCCACTTGCAATTTGCAAAACTGACTTAGGACTTAGAAGTTGTTAGTGGCTTCTCTTTTTTTTCACAAATTCACTGAATGGAGAAGCATGAGTTCCACTGGCTTCTACAAAATAACCATCTTTATCCCCGTAAGAAATTAAGCTGGGCACTTTAGCATTCTTTGCAGGAGAAATCAATACAAGATGCTAATGCGTAAATCAAAATATTCTATAGAATATACGGAAATATATAATACAGAAATGTAGAGAAAACATCTGTGTAGAACATTATGTAGAAAGCAAACCAGTCTGGTTTTCTTTTTGTAGGTGAGCCGTTATGAAAAGCAGCTAGATGAGACAAAAATCCACTGTGAGAAAGAACAAGAGGATATGAGGAAGAAGTGCACTGAAGAGATGCATGTCATGGAAAAGCAAATAACTGGCCTTAAAAATCAAATTGCAGAGCTTCAAGGAGAGGCAGCAGTGCTCAGAGAACAGCAAGAAAAGCTCAACTGTAAATACAAGGATGAGAAAAACAAATTACAAATGCGTTTCGATGAGGAAAAAGCCAATCTGCAAGAACTATTGAGGCAGGAGCACGAAGAAGACGTTAGAGCCAGACTAGACAAGGTAAACGAGAAGTTTAGCCAAGAACGGGAAGAACTGATTCAAAATGGTGTCTGGGTGGAAGAAAAGATGAGAGTTTTAGTGCAGACACTGCAGGAAGAGAAGGGAGAGCTGGAACGTGGCTTTCATGAGCAGCTGAAAAGGATGGTGGAGATGCATGCCCTGGAGAAGGAAGAGCTCCAACAAGAGCTGCTGAGGAAGCACGAGCAGGACCTGGAGGAGGAAAGGTGAGTGTCATCGCTGGCGGGGACGGTAGTGGTGCACGCTGCTCTTGATGGCTTGGCGTGGTGACCAAGGTGAACCTAGTGTGGAAGTGACTCCCGATGCTGAATTCAAGTGTACCAGTTGCACAGCGCTGTTACCTGCTTTATTCCAGAACACTGGGCTGCTATCCAGGGGCTTTTTCTTCTGACCTTTCTCAAGCAGATATTTATATTGATTTAGCTCACCCAGAGGCAACAATAGTGTTAAAGCATAACCAGACGCGATTAATTTGGGCTCTGTTCAGGATCCCTGTGCTTTACAAATCCCTGCTTTGTACTTTTAAAGCATTTGGGTTTTCAGAGTTGTTCTTTCCTGAAGAAGTAAAGGGATGGCTGGTAAATGCTTTTAGCCAGGATTGAGTGTCAAAAGAAATTGAAACCGTCCTGGGGTGACAGGGAGAGATGGGGGTAAGAACATCTGCCCCCACAAATCTGATCACAAGAATAGAAGGGCATATATTGTACATAAAACCTTTTCTGAGGACATTTCATGAGTTAAGCTTTTCCAAGGCAATTAGGTTTTTATTTTTGAAGCTTCAACAAATTGCCTCAAATTTAACTTTGGCTCTCAGAAACACCTGTCAAATAGTACTTCATCTAAAACTTAGTGAAAAAGTAAATTTTCAGCTTGTTTTATGCAGCCTACAAAGACATTTGAATCTCTTTCTGAGGTTAGCCCAGAGTTTAGTAATATATTATGTTAACCATGTTTAGGAAAAAAATGGAAAGTGACTATAACAGAAGAGCATCTCATGCAGAAACTCAGTTTTCTGTCGACACACAAACACTTGTGAGTAAATATGAAGAAACAATCCAAAATCTTGAGGGACGTTACCAGCGAGAATTGCATGAACTTGCCGAACAGCAAAGAGAGGAGAAATCTCAGTGGGAGTTTGAAAAGGATGAAATTGCTCAAGAGGTTGCTGAAGCTCACGAGCAACTGAAGGAAAGTCTGGCAAATGAAAAGGCCGTTTCTTGTGCCCTGACCCAGGAGAAAGATCTCCTGGAGAAAAACTTCAAGGAAGAAGTCAACAAGCTTGTGTGTGAGAGAGAGCAGCTTCAGAAGGAGCTGCGAGACCTGAGGAATGCTGCGGAGAAGCAAGAGAAAAAGCTGAATGATAAAATAACGCAACTCCAAAATGACCACAAAAAAGAGCTAAAGACCAAAGAAGAGCGTATATCCGTGGTAGAGGAAAATGGGAAGCTGGTTAGGCAAAAGCTGGAGAGGCTTGACAGTGAATATAAGCAAGAGAAAGAAGACCTCAATTCCAAACTTCTTGCTTTGGAGAGTTTAAACAAAGACATTTGTATAAGAGCAGAAACAGAGAAGGCCGAGATGAGTTTGGAAATCTCAAACCTTCAAGGGAAAATACAGACACTGCAGTGGGAGACCCATAGTTTTTCCGCGCTACAAAATCACTATAGGGTCCTGGAAAATGAGTATGCAAAAGCAAAGAGCAAAATTGCTTCTTGCTCTGGTATGGCACCTCTGGGAGAGGATGCGGATGTCCTCTTCCATCTGCAGAAAGTGCACGAGCAAGCTGTGAAGGAAAATGTCCGAATGGCTGCTGAGATTGTCTGGCTGCAGCACAGGTTGCAAGCTGTGGAGCGGGAGCCGGCGCGACCTCCCAGTCCTGGCTGCTCCGACTCCGGCTCAGAACCATCTCAGCCGCCAGATGAAGCGGATCCCATTTTTGAAGGGTTGCCCAGCGATGGTAAAGATGCAGACAAGGGAACAGGTTCGAATGGTCTTCTGGTTTTGGAGGCTGATACTACAGACCTGGAAGAAATGACCGATGTTGATTCAGATTTGGAGAAAGCGTGTGTGAAAGCCAGAGCAGGCGGCCGTGGGCTGGAGGTGCAGGTGTGTCAGACGCCAGGAAGTAAAGCAGCACTGGAAGCCGATGGCAGTCAGGATTGTGACAAGAATCAAGAGCTGCTTCCTCGGGGACCTCTGCTGCAAAAAAGGAGAGAGCTTGAGAAAACTCTTGAGAGAGTAGCCAGACCAAAAATGCTACGCAATGATATTAAACAGCAGAAGGTTCAGCTGCTAAATCACAGAATAACTTCCCAAAATAAAGGATTTGTTTCTGATGCTTTGAAGCTGCAGGTTGAGCTTGAGAAGGCTGAAGAACTGAGTGAAGCCTCTCTCCAGCTTGATCATGCTCCTGGGTCAACAAATGGTGACCTGAAAAGCGTAATAGCTCAGCTTTGGAAAAGGGTTGAAGAGTTAGAAGACAGATCAATGGCACAGGCTAAACTTCTGTCACTACAAGAAGAAATTCAAGTAGAAAATGAGGATCTGAAATCTGAAATGATAGAGCTAGTTGAAAAAAATAAAGTGCTAGAAGACAACCTGCGTAAGCTGAGAAGCCTTCATTGCAAACTAGAAGAAGGTAAACTGGAAAGTATTAAGCTCAGAGAGGACAACACACAG
This sequence comes from Phaethon lepturus, assembly GCF_000687285.1. Classification (NCBI taxonomy): domain Eukaryota; kingdom Metazoa; phylum Chordata; class Aves; order Phaethontiformes; family Phaethontidae; genus Phaethon; species Phaethon lepturus. Next base: position 25,141 of record NW_010532015.1, on the reverse strand, counting down.
TTCCTCCAAAAAGTTAAAGAATTGGAAGATGTCCAAGAACAAGATGCACAAGGAAACCCAGATGCACGCAGTGACAAGGTAAGACCACGATGCCAGCCTGGGAAGCCGGAAGAACACGCCGGTGCATTTACAGGTCAGCAAGACAAGCATGCCCAAAGCGACAGCACGGTGGAAAAGAGGGAGCTGCAAGAGCCTGACAGAAAGCTGAAGGAGAAAGTTGCTGCTCTGGTTAACCCAAACGCCACGCGTTGCCACAAAGAGAGAGAGGAGAGGAATACAGTGACGCACTGCTTGCAAAGCACGTGCACCGAGCTGCAGCAAAAAGTTGGTCTTCTGAGGTAACGTACGCTTGCAAAACTTTGTGGGAAATGTGCCAGCCCCACGGTAATCAAACGTGCCGCTTAGAAACTAACCTAGCGTCCCACTCATCGCTTCGTAGCCGCCTGCCTGCCTGCCGTGTGGCTGCTGCATTAACCACTGTAGTTTAACTTTGATTAGAAAACAGTGCCTTGGACTCTAACTCCTAGCAAGCAGGCTGTTTAATCATGGATAACGACGGTTGAAATAAATGTGTGTGACTTACTCCTCTCTGACCGTGACCTAACATGAATGGTAAAACAGGAGCAAGCTGCCAGCCGTTCTGTCTGTGGATGTAGTCACCTTCGCGGCGTGTAGTTGATGGTACATCAGAAACTCCTGTATTTTTATGTCCAAAAATACTATGGTAACCCTTCCAGAATGCTTTTACCTTTTACTAATATCGCCTCGTCACTCGGTTTGCTCCCTTCTAGTACTGAATGTTACTTGGAATGCTAAAAGCGCTTCACTTTTTCTCAATATTTAAGTTAATACTAGAGAAGTATGGTAACTTTTTTTTTTCCCAGCAGGAGCACTCAGTGTTAGGCTTCCATCAGGTGTGTGATATGGTAAATACCATTATACCACAGAGACCATAATAGGTTACTTACTTGTTTTTACCTGCTGTATTTCAGCAAGGATTTTTTTTGGAGGCCATAAAGTCTAATTATTAATTATTGTTCTTAATTATTGTTCCACACCAGCTTCCAGAAGGAAATTGTTCTTTCAGGTATTACACCATGGCTGAGTTATTTCTCTACAGTCACCTCAGGACAGAAAAGGCACTTTCCAACACTGCTGTTCCCAGCATACCGGACTCTAGAAAGAGCTGGGGAAACGGCTCGCTCTCCTAGCAGTCTGCATATCATGGCATTAAGCTGTTTAAAGTTAGGTTATTTGTAACTTTAGGACTGAAAGGTATAATATATTAGTGGGAAACTTTTACTAGGTCTCTTAGATTTTAACTAACTTCAGCTGTACAAAAACATGCACAAAAAAGCCCCTTTTTCTGTGATCTGGGAAGTGCTCTTACTAAATGAAATGTAAATTCCATATACACTTCATACATAAAATAAGTCAATTGTAGCTTTGCTTTGAAATATTACAGGTAGCTTTAAGCTTTTAGTAATTTTTCTCCACGTGGACCTAGACAATATACAGAAACAGTTTTCACTTGTCTCGTGTCTCTGCCACAGATGTGAAGCCGAGAAGCTCAGAGAAGAAAATGCTATTCTGAAAAATGAAGTGACTTTATTAAATGAGGAAGGTAGTGCTTCCAGCCTGAAACTGAGGGAGCTAAATGGATCCCGAGAAGAAATGCGGTAAGAATTCAACAGGGTGTGTACCACGTGTCTGCCTTCAGGCTCTCGCTGCGGTGCAGACGCAATGGTGACATCCCTTCTCTCAAAGCTCCTTCATGTGCTAGATATTCTCCAAAACTTGAAATGGGCTTATTTCATGGTGCCATTGGAAATCCAGCTGGTTGACAGTCTATTCCTCATCTTTTTCACCTGCCCCAGCTTGTCCTGCCAAAGCAGGGGCTTAACTGTAGCAGTTCAGATGACCCAGTAACACATAGAAACACAGGACCTACTTATGAGCTGACCTGATGCATTTCTTCTTGCTTCAGCCAAGGCAGAGCTTGTTGGACTGGTGTGGCCTTAGAAAAGGCAGAAAGAGGTACAGTGTGACAGAGTATTTCAGTGATTTGGTCTTTTGCAAGTGGATAACCATCCATGATCCTGGGAGTATTCTTCCCTTCTAGAAGAGAACTACACGGGGTACCTTGAGGAACTGAGCACTAGCCAAGCCTATGCAAAACAGTGATAAATATATACAAATATCCAGAATTACCATTTCTGGTGATGTCAAAACCCAGACCGTTCTTGTAGGTCTGTGTATTAACAAGTGACCCTAATGTTAATGAGCTTTCGTTTTTTTCCTTAGGCAAAAGATAGAGGCTGTGAGAAAGGAGAAAGTGGCTGTACAGAAGATGGTTGACAACCTGAAAAAACAGGTATACGGACTGAGCCCATAACCACCTCTGTGGAAGTCATCACTGTATAAAAGCTGTTCCTTACATGGTCACAAAGGCAGTAGAAAATGGCCATTATATACATTTAAACTTTTTGAAAACTGTTCTCGCTAACTCTTCAGGATTGATATGAGGCTTGTTTGACCTCATTGGAAGACAACTGCAACGCTACTGTAACTATCTAGCTTACAGACTTAAGAGCACTTTCCATAGTCAACTTGGAAAGTTTATTTAATAGAAAGATAAAAGTTAAAATCTTTCTTTTGTAGTCTTTGTGGGTAATGCTGCGCAGTAGCCCATGGGAAATAGAGGTTATGTGACTCAGCCTCTACTTATTTCCCAGCTAGCTGGGTCTAGGAATGCTGCCAGCCGTGACCCTTTGCTTATATCCATGAGACTGCTACTTGTATTTTAAGGATGGTTTGTTATGCTAGGCAAAGTAGAAGGTTTAAGTAGCTCTTACATTCACGTCCCTCTTAGTGTTGCTTAGTAAAATTCTACTTGCTCCGAATAATCTACTAGCTCACCAGCATAACCCTCAAAATATACATCAGCCTGGCAAAGGGAAGGAGGAACAGAGTGGTGTGTCAGATGACTGTATCGTAACGGCTATAATTGAGGCCAGTTATGAGAAATAGCAGTTTGTGAGGCTGACCATGCATGCAACAGGCTATCCAGGAGGATTCCTACTCCTAAATATGGTTCTACTTGATTTAGCCTAAAATTAGGGCATGAAGCGAGTTAAACAGCTACAGGGAAATAAAGCAAGCAGTGCTGCTGGCGTCACGACTGTTACACAGAGTACAGGCAACAGCTGAGCCCCGCCGTTCAGAGTCACCGTTGAACTGGAGTGACACTTGTCAGTTCTTTTAATCATCTTAACAGAAAGGCAATATTTTAAAAATCTCATCCCCAGTGTAGAAGCAGTCATAACTGACACTGCTGTGCCAATTCAGGTAGCAGATCTGAAGACCAGAAACCAGCAGCTGGACTCTGAAAATACAGAACTGAGCCAGAGGAACTCCAAAAATCAAGCAGATGTGCAGGATCTTAATCAACAGCTGGCAAGGGTGCTCAAGCAAAAGGAAAGGGAAGCAGGAAAATGTACCCTGGAGGAATGGGAAAAGGAGAGACTGGTGCTGAAAGAGGAACTGGAAAACTCCCAAGTAAAGGTATGGGATCATACTGTCTCTAACAGTATTAAAAATTGAACTTTTAGGAATGCCCCAGTGCTATGGAATTAGCATCTCTTTCTCGAGCTGTGTGTGGGCTTTCAAAGCTGAGCTTTCCTAAGTTACTAGCTGGAAATGTGCATGCGTGTGGCTGCAGGGGTGGAAGGAAAGCATGGCAGCGGCCAAAAGCAGCAAGGTAGAAGTGTGCAGGTTTGTCTTGAAAATGGAGCTCAGTGATGCTAAATGTTTACCTGCGTTTTCCAGCGTGCCTGTTCCGTTCAGTCCAGTGCCGTCCCAGCTCTAACCCATGTCACTGGCAGCAGCATCCTCTGGTTAACCTTTGTTAATCTGTGTGTCTCCTAAGTTGACATCTGAGCCTTTTACTTTTTGCAGTCATCAAATATGGTGTCTTCCTTGGAGATGGAGCTGTCAGAAATGAAGGTTCAAGCTCATGTATTGGAGCAGGAGAACCACATCCTCAAGCAGGAACTCGAGAAGACAAAACAGGTATGGCGTGCTGTTTGAGTGCCATCAGGTAATGCTGGCTGTCTCTTCATGTGCCCTGCTCTCTTGCCCGAGTTGGAAACAGTTAATTTCCCTAAAGAAAGGTCGTAACAGTAGGGGAATATAAATCCTCTTGAAAGAGTTTCTGGGTACAATGCGCAATTGTTCAAAGGTCTTCCAGAGTAGTGGATCTACAAAGACAGGCTTCAACAGGGAAGAGAAAGATTTAAAGCTCTAATCAAGGAATAGACAGGGCTTTTCTTGTTGGTACAGACGGGATAGGCAGAGGAACATTTTCCTGTGTAACTGGTGATACCCATATAGCTCCAGTTAAGGACCAGTCTCTTCCAGCTTGTCCTCTCGGAGAGAATTCCTATTGCTAAACCCATCTGGAGACTTTGACATCTCACAACTTCTGAGGATGATTTCCTGGAGGGCTTGGTTAGCGCCTGTATGAGCATGGTTCAATTGGCTGTAAATATATGCTAATAAACATAGATAGTGAAGACTACAAATGAGTTAGCTCTCCTGATTAGGGCTCCACAGAGTAATTTTCTTTACAGTATAAAGCACTCATTTGATGCACTCAATGCTCAGGATAGATAATGGTCTTAAAAAGCAAAAGCAGATGAGTCCTATTCAGTAAAGAGTGGATTGTGGCTTGGGTGTAATTAAAGGCAGAAGATTGAGTGAGCAAAGACAGAAGAGCAGAGGAGAAGGCAGAGTATTAAGCGAAAGTGCTGTGTCAAATGGGAAAAGGATCAGAAATCAGCAGTGCAGTGTTTTTTCCCCTGTCACAGAGGAGGCAGAGAAACACCAGCCTTAAAGCAAATGCGAGGATCACAGGGCAATTGGGAATCCTTAGCGATGCTCCTCTCTCTCCCACTCTATCCGGAGTGGGACGCTTGGCTGGGAGGAGAAGAGAAAGCTGTGTGTAACACTCACATGCAAAGTTCTGCACCAGCACAGAAATGCAACTGTGTGGGGTTTGTTTTCCACAGCTGCCCAGATGTCCTGATCTCTCTGACCTTCAAAATGAAGTATCAAGCTTAATTACTAAAAATGAAAAGCTACAGAAAGAAAAGGAAGCCCTGAGTGAGGAATTAAACAGATGTATTGATAAGGTAAGAAAGAACTGCAAATCCACATCACTACCTACATGCTGTAAAGGGCTCTTAAAATTCTTGTATCACTATCTGTATCACCCTAACCTGTAAAACTACTTTAGATTTATTTTTTTTTTTGTCTTACCTTCAAGCTAGGTAAAGGCTTAATTGCCACTGCTTTTTTTCCTAGCTGGTCTTAAAGAGAAAGCTTAAATTCTGGAGCACAGCTTTACTGTAATTTGATTATATAGAAAATTCCAAACATTGCAAGGAACAGAGGTCTGGATATAAATACTGCAGCAGGACAAGGAGGACAGTGTTCTTGCACTTCTATTGCAACTCTAACAATAATGTAACTCTGAACTCGAGCAGTGTAGCTAGTATGCACCCTATAAATAACGATGCCGTTGCGTGGAGAGAGTTGGGCTGGGAGCTGGGGGGGGTTTTGGACTCCTGTGTTGTCTTTGCGTAGCTGTAACTCCCTCTAGCTTAACTCTCAAAGTCAAATTGAGTTAAAGAAAATCCTGAATGAGTTGGGCTTACCGATGTAATCTTATTTCAGGTAGCTAAAGTAAGCTGCTTAGAGAATGCAATTGGTAGCTTGAAGCAGGAACAGAAGTCCTGGGAACAGCAGAGTCAGACACTGAAAACACAGCTCACAATTTCACAAGAAAAGGTATAATAGTGATTTTTGTTATAGCCCTAGATCGAAAGCGTTTGTATAATCTCCTGTAGTGCTTTTTTCATGAAAAGCAGCCCTCTTCTAATGCGTGCAAAGATGTCACGCAGCTAAGAATGGCTGCTTTGATGGGCTTTCAAAGTGACGTCCTTAAAGGACAAGAGGAAACATGTTACATGCCATGAGGGACTTTTCCCCCCGAGAATAAGCTATGTTGTTTTGCATCTACAGCCAAGTTTCTTTTGCCAATTCATTCTGCTCAGTTATTCCGAAAACGCTGCAGAGACTCCGCTGTTGCTCCCCGCTCTTCTGGCGGCGGTTCGTCTCTCAGCAGGCAGGGGAGGGGAACAACGGCTGTCTGCTTGGCTCATTACGCTTCGGCTTCCTTCTTGGCCAGGGGCTGCCAGGAAGAATAAATAATTCAAGAGAAATCTTCTCTTCCCAGCATATCACAATCGATATTTGGGGGTGGAAGATGCGTCTCCCTTGAATGCAGTAGCGTGGCTGTATTTAAAGTGGATGGCTACTAATTTGGAACAGAAAGTCAGAAAATCATTCAGCATTTTTAAAGAGAGGTGTCGGCATTATAACTGCTTCACTCCTTCCATCAAAGATCCTAAATATGTGTGGTATGTGGTACATACACATCCTAGCAGACCAAGGTTACAAGAAATCTTGGTCCAGCGAATGCCAAGCTGTGTTCCGGCTCGTTACAGGTTCAGAGCCTAGATGAAACGCTGCAAAATACCAACCTTCAAATGTCCCGACTAAAATCGGACTTACGGGTGACGCAACAGGAGAGGGAAACTCTTAAACAAGAAGTGGTGTCTTTACACAAGCAGCTGCAGAATGCCAATGAAAAGGTAACGGACTGGAGGTGCCTCAGAGTCAGTCAACGCTGCATGCCAGGGTTCACGGGCACCAGTTGCTGCTCTCCTGTCGCCTGCCGCTGTAGCCAGCTTAATTCTTTAGGTTGGCTTGTCCACTAAAAGGACACAAGTAATGCTGCAGGCTAGAGCGAGTAGACTCTGAGTTATGCAACTATTGATTTATTTATTTTTTTAAACAAGTCATAAAGCTAATAATTAAAAAAAAAAGCTGAAAGGAGGTGGGCACAAAAAAGCTCTATTTTAATGATGTTTCTGTATTTAGTTGTTCATTAGTTGTACATTTAGTTGTCCATTTTAAAACACTATAATTGTAATTAATTATAAAAATACTATAATTATAAAAACTATAATTATCATGTTTGTGTATAATATGCAGATTTCAAACTTGTTTTTAAAAAACTTATTTTAAGTTTTGAACGTGAGGACAGGCAGTGATCAGTCTACCTCCCGAGTCTCCATTCTTCCCCAAAAGAAATCTTTTTTTGGGGAAAAAAAAAATAAATCTGCGGACAATGTTTATAGTTTTAATACGTGTAAATTCATACATATTAACAATCAAACTAGTAATTGACAGAGGGAAATAATTTTCAGTCAAACTTGTTTTTTAAAAGGCTTGGTATTGTATCAGCTTCTCTTAACTGCTGAGGCACCGTAACTGAAGGAGGCTGTAGACAGCAGTCTGGGGATTGGGATTATGAATTCAGTTACTAATTTGGCTTGTTTGCCGTGTAATTAAGGAATATTTAATGTCCACATGGAAAAGAGGCTGTTTCAGAATTGTACAACAGGAACTAAATTACAGCTATTACTGAATAATATATAATACTGAGTTCTGTTATTTGCTTGATGAGGCTGTGCAATGGAGCACAAATTGCTTTTTTGTGTCGAGCTCTGTGCGCTCGTATCAGCCGTTCTGGCGCACAGCTATTATCTGTGATTTTAGCCAAGGGGAGCACTTTGGGTTTGCGCTGTGATTAGCATGTTGGGTTTCTTAGTGGAAAACAGTAGGCTGGGAGGAAGACTGGAATCCTGCGACTCTAGAGTCTGCAGTTACTCAAAGCCTACTTAAAACCCACCTGAATAGAGAAAATGTCTGCTGCTTTGTTTAAGGCCTAACCCTGCAATTCTGTCTGTCTTAAGAATCGGGTTCTAGAACTGGCTGTGCCTTCCTCAGGGCTGCAGGACCAACAGAGGCAACTACACTGGGATGAACTGGACCAGTTGACGAAACAGGAGCAGCAGCTGCTCCGGCAGGAGAATGAGAGACTGCAGAGAGAAGTCCAGAGCAGTAAGACCGACCTGACTCACGCCAGGGAGAAGGTAACCTCAGCAAGCCGGTAGATAGCAGGGGCAGTCCCTGCATGCTAGGCAAAACTTAGTGGTTCTTGTTTTGCAGCGGGTAACACAGGAGAGGAATGTCGCTCATCAGTTTTGAATGGAAACGTTTGCAGAACGAATGCATAACGGAGTAGTTTTCCTTTATATCTGCACTAAGGATGCAGATACGATGTTTCAAACAGCTCTTTTAAAAAAGAAAATCCCGATAATCCTTGTCTAAGATTCTGGTCTGACTTTCAGTTAACAGAGAATTATAGAACAGTGGAGATCTGGAGATCATCTGGTCTGACCCCGCTGCCAAGGCAGGATCACCTAGCGCAGGTTGCACAGGAACGCGTCCAGTCGGGTTTTGAAGGTCTCCAGAGAAGGAGACTCCACAACCTCTGTGAGCAGCCTGTTCCGGTGCTCCGTCACCCTCACAGTAAAGAAGTTTTTCCTCATGTTGAGGTGGAACTTCCTGTGCTGCAGTTTGTGCCCGTTGCCCCTCGTCCTACCACTAGGCGCTACTGAAAAGAGACTGGCTCCCTCCTCCTGACAGCCACCCTCCAGATGTTCATAGACATCGATAGGGTCCCCTCTCAGCCTGCTCTTCTCCAGACTAAACAGCCCCAGGTCTCTCAGCCTTTCCTCATACGAGAGGTGTTCCAGGCCCTTAATCATCCTCGTAGCCCTCCGTTGGACTCTCTCCAAAAGTTCCCCGTCTCTCTTGAACTGGGGAGCCCAGAACTGAACACAATACTGCAGATAAGGAGTACATTGGAGTATACTCCAATCTTTTTCTTTCACAAAAACTTTTCAATATTCCTAGCATTCTTCATGTTCAATTCCTTGGCTCACAGTATCAGGCAGATTATGAGGAGGAGGAAGGGGAAGACCTTTTGTTGCTCAAAGCTAAGATGTCAAAAATACACCAGAATCTGTATGAGTCCAAAATCGACTGGTACTTAGCATTTAAGATGAAGTAGATGCAATTTGATTTTTTTTGAATGGTCTGAATTGTTTTTCCATGTTTCTTCATCTCCGGTCTCTTTAGATCCGACAGCTGGAATCTACTATCCTTTCCCTAAAGCACCAAAAGCATCAAAGCCAGTCAGGTATCGTCAAAGCTATAGAGCAAGAAAAATTAAGCTTGAAGAGAGAGTGCGAACAGCTTCAGAAGGAGTTGTCATCCGCGAACAGGAAGGTTAGTTTTAGATGGCAAATACGTGACTCAATGCAGCACTTTCTACCTCTCAGAGCTAACGCGGTAAGCTGCAATCTCCTTCTTTTACTCTGAGCTTTGTGCTCTTCGTCTCTTGTGAATCCCTGTCCCAAGAAGCTGCCTTGTCTTCCGTGCTTCCGCAGGGCATGCAGGGTGGGAGTCTATGCCAGTATGCTGCAGGAATTCTGGTCAGTACGAACAGTTCTGTGGTAGAACATGGGAATGCTAAACAAAACACAGCCTGCTCAAGTGCTCTGCAATGCGCCCCGCTTGTGTGCCAGCACTACCACTTTTAGATGAAAAATCAATTACCCTGCCTATTCTTTGAAACTTGTGTCAGAGATGCTGTAGAATGTTGTTGTAGATGTCACTTTTAGCAAAGCATTACACTTGTCCAAATACTTACGTCTTTTAATCTTGAATTGTCTTGATGTGCAGTGATTCAGGAGTTGTGTATTGGAAAAAAAAAAAACAAACAGATAAAATAAGAAAGTACTATCTTCCTAAGGAAACTTCTTGTCTTTAATAGATCAGTCAGATGAATTCTCTTGAACGGGAACTGGAAACCAGCTCAGAAAATGAAGGGCTAAGAAAAAAGCAAGTCAAACTGGATGATCAGTTAATGGAGGTACTTTTCAATCAGTGTTGACTGTACTGAATAGTGTGGGGCTCTATTGCTATCTCACTGAATATGAGATTATTTAGAAACAACTTCTAGGTGTGTAGGAACAGAGGAAACTAATGGAAACTAGAAGAATTAAGCTCTAATGCCTAATCTCATCTTTCATGATCAAGATGTTAGCGTGACAGACACACTTCTCTGAAGCATGTTCTGGCTTATCATAATTCACGTAAGGCTTCAGATATAAAATCAAATTGCAAAGAAATTTGTTTCTGTGCTTGAGGCAAGGCTAACACTTTCCTCCTTCTTCCTAAAACATGTAACCTCAAGTTTCCTAACTAATATTTGCGTAACGCTGCTCGTAATGTAGAAACCTGTTCTTATTTACTATGGGAATAATTTGCTGAATTTAAGCCTTGTTATCTTATCTAGATCATGATAGAATAACAAATTACACAACTTGCTGTTAAAGGCATGAGTGAGAACTTCAGTTGAGATTCTTCCAAAGCCTGCTGTAAATGTGGATGTTTGCTCGGTACTGCTGGAGACAGATCATGCTGGATGTTATGAAAACTGCATAATCTTTACCTGTCCTTTGTTACAGGAGTGGGCAAGCTTAACTGTGTTAAGTCAGTGTATCCCTTAAGGTCAGGCTAGACCTTTGAGTTGTCTCTCAGTAGTCTTGCCTAAACTTGATGTCCTGAATTTGAGTTTAAAACATAATATTAAAAAAAACCACCACAATTCTGACTTGTTCCATAAACCAAAGCATCTTCTAGATTGAGGCTTTTACAACACTGTTTATTAAAAGACTTCATGTTTTTCATCAAAAGAGCAAATGGGAAACATGTTATGCTGAATATACTATGTAATTAGTTATAAAATTGTAAAAATTTCATTAGAAAAGATGAGATTTTGATAAGTGACTCAAAAGACTGTTTATATGCCCTGTGCTTTTATTTATATAGGCTTAATTAAGCTTTGGGACAATTCCAAACACTATTAAAACCTTTAGTATAAAACAGCAAGCATGGAGCTGCGTTTTCTCCTAATATTTGTATTTCAAACATGCAGGACTTTTGTTACTCCTGATAATGTTTTCCCAGCAGGTGTGTGTATAACATTCACTTAGCACTTTATGACTTCTAACTTTCTCTTTTGTGCCTGTTCTCCTTTTATTCATGGCTAACCTGTCTAGAACTCAGTGGTTGGAACTAGCAGAGAAGGGTGCAGTTCTCTTTCTGAAATAGTGTGCGAAGGTAGAGCAATCATTTTCAATGTACTACCATAGCATGGAGAAAACACTGCTTTCTTTTATGGATTTTTTTTTTTTTTTTTATTCCATGCATCTTTTAAGTAAAGAAGCCACTATTCATTTCAATGTAAAATTTTTACTTTGATGGCTGCACTAACTTCTTTGTGGTTAGTATATCATGTAACTTGATTCTGTACGCCAAGAAGTTGCATACTTCTAAGGCATTGCCATGAAAATGGAGAGAAATAACCAATTGCATTCAAAAGAATCAAACTGATCATAAGAAAATGAAAAGTGGCTCAACCCCTTCCTTCTAACCCATTGACTGTGAGGCTTGAAGGTGTTTGCATATTTGCCTCTGATATCTGCATGCTTTTTCACCAGACTGTCAAATGTTTCCTTAATATTAACCAATATGTGGTCACGTTCAGTGTCATCCCTAATAGTTTAGCAAGTTCATTATTGTTCCACTTTCTTCCACAGATGAATACGGCAAGACTATATTGTTTTCATTAGCCACGCAATTGGTGTTTATTTTTAAGATACTGTTAAAATTAATTGACTGTTTCTTCAGCTTTTTTGTTAGATACTCCTGCACTTCACAACGTTACAGGAAACCCTAAACAAATTCCATCAAAAGCTCATTATTTTCACTGTTTCTATGGTCAGTAAAAGAATAGCTCCTCTACAGACAAGTTGATTCAAGAAAACCTCCTGATAGCTTTTTAAAAAAAAAAGTTTTATTTTAAAGTACTTATAAACCTATTTTCTGTTTACCTGGGCCAGCAGAGATATACAGATGCTATCACAGCCAGAAGAGCTGCACCGTTATGAAAAATGCTTATAGTTGTTTAAATTATAGATGAACTCAATAACTGAAATACAATTACTAATTGATGCCTTAATTCTACCACTTGTGAAAGGAAAATTAAAACCACTAACAATCTTATATGCCTTTTCCTAAGGGAAGAGAGTAATGGTTTTGAGAAAACAGGTGAGAATTTTATGACCTGGTCAACTGAACTTTATGGGAAGAAAGTATTAATCTTATGCAAATTCAAGCTGCAAATCAGCTTGTCTGAAACATCGGGTTTTTACTGTACAGTTCTGGTCTCTTAGTATTATAAACTATTCCAACTGTGAGCTAGTCTTACCTGGATTTTACTTTAGTCTAGAAAAATGCTAAATAGTTTCATGTGACTATCTTGGCTCTTAATGTTGTCTGAAAGTTCATCTAAGGCTGGGCCAGTTTATCTAACTTGGGCTTTTGTGGTTGCTATGCTACCGTAGTAAGGCAATGCCAGCAATGCCTCTTTACTAGCCACCTTCATCCAGTAACTGTCAGCATTGCTTGGGAGCAGCACTTGATTAAATGATGTGGGGAAGCTAAACTGTTTGAGAAGTCTGTTCTGAGGTGCTCTTTGCTGTAACAAGGACTCAGGAACACGATCCTTTTGTCCCACATGAGACACCTAGTTTTACCAACTAAAAGACTTCTCTAATATAAACTACTCATTGGTATGTACTACTTTTACATTACATAGACTTGCTGATGCATTTGGTAACCTTTTTTTAATGAAAGCAAGACTTAAATTTGGAATTAAACTACTTCTGATTATTACATGCGTCCATATCTCAAGGGCCCCTCTGAGTATACTTTTGCTTACACAGCACAGTCGGGAGGTCTCCAGACTTTCTGTCAAACTCTGCTTGTGGCATGTCTCGAAATGAAAATTATAAACTAACTTCTACATTTAGTAGTGAACATAAGGAAAGATATATGGAATTCTAAATACTGAATTCTGAATGTAATACAGCAGATGGCATCAAATTACTTAAGTTATTGTACATTACATCAAAAATTTGTTTTGCTCTTGAGAATGTTCTCTCTCCATCTTAGACTAAAGACTAGGAATAATCAGCACTGGTGGACAACTTCTTCAGCCGGCCTCATACCAGTGCTTTTATTTGTAAGTGGATATTATTTTTAGAAGAGCTGCTAAGATCAAGGTTAAAATTAAAAAGGACCATTAAGTCAAAGCTCACCACAGGCTCATTTACTTTTGACAGGATTTCATCAGAAATTCAGTGAATTTATGATTCAGGTCTGAAATTGTGAATTAAACTCAGATTCCTTTAGACTTCAGAACTGCACATAAAGATACGTTAAGTTTTTTAGTGGAAAGAGACAAGTTGCCTATTTAGCTTCCGTTACTTGAGTTCAAGCTTGTTTCTTTTGCGTATAAGAAATCGTTCAAGAGTAACCTGATGTCTAGCGCCTCACTGAAAGAAATCTCGTATGAACAGCAGTGCTGCTTTCTCCTGATGGCTGATGTACATTACTCTTCAGATGCTCCACTCAAGCGCCAGTGTGATGCTTAGCCAACCACCGCACTCCCGGGAGCTCCTGCAGCAAGGCTGTGCCATGGTGCCCAAGGAACAGTTCCTGCAGCTCCAACACCAGCTACTACAAGCAGAGAGGAGGAGTCAGCGTCTTCAGGAAGAACTTGAAAGCAGACCCTCTGAAACAAATATGCAACAGGTAAAGCTCTCCTTACTCTGCAGGTTACAACTTTAAAAGGATATCTGGTTAGTTTTCTTGTGTTTTCAATTATGACGAGATCCATTCTCTGTTTATGCCAGTTCAAAAATTAAAATTAATTCTATCAAAGATCTGTACAAAACAAACCTTTATTATTTAGCATATTGAGCTTGAGCCATAGCTTAATTCTGAAGTCCTCTTAAATCTTCTTGAAATAAAAAAACACTCCCATCCACATTCAACTGGCTTTTTTCCTTCTGATCAATGGGCAGAAGTGTTTATAGGGTTTTTTTGTTTTGTTTTCTCTACCTAATGTCCATGTCTGGAACCACTGTTTTAAAAAATACACTATACCACATATGGCATGAGCACATACCCATCAAACATAAAATACTAGTTCAGGCTGTTGCTGTCACATGGGAGTTCTGTGCCAGCTGTAGTAGAGCGTAATACAAACAAATTAATCCTTTTTATAAAGTCAGCCTATCTTCATTATTTGGCCGTAAGACAAGACATTGTTTGGAGAACACTGTCAATGTTATACAGAAACTTCAACACTGGTATTTCAGAGGAAAAACAATCTAATTCCAGGGAAGATTATAGCCACTGCACAGATCAGGCAGAGTCACTTTTAGTGTTGTTTTTGGTTTTTTACATGTAAAACTGAATTATAGGCAATAGGTAGGAAAGTTGGGATCTCCCATATAAAATTAAGCTTGGGGACTAGGCTTGCCAAGTGACTCTTCAAAAACTAACAACATCTCTAAAGTGTTGGCTCAGGCCATAGGTCTTAAAATAATATTACAACTTTATCTTATGGGAAAAGATAAAGCTCTAAATAACTTAGGTAAAATACTAGTACTTTTATTAATCTGTTAGCAGAAAAACAAGCTTTACATTTTAAACTCAGATTGCAGTTACACTTTTAAAAAAAATAATATAAAGACCAAGACTTTGAAGCTCAAAAATCTCTGAACATGTTACTAGGGTATTATGGAAAAGGGGTATTATGCAGAGAGAGTATATGCAATAACAGTTTCTAAAGTTTCCAAAACTTGGAGTAATAATTCTTTCTTTTAAGAAAGGCATAAGATCAAAAAGGTCTCCCCAAAAAAGAAGTTAAAAGCAAATAATACAGGATAAGTAAACATAAACCCATCACCAGGTTCTCTCCCTTTCAGCTGAGTCCTGACAGAAGTGCATTACCACAGGCTAACGTACTTGGTCACATACAATGGAAAGTAGAGCGTGCAGTTTAATTTTGAAATCAATAAAAACCATACAACAGCAGTAGCATCTGCAAATGAATGTGCTGTGTATTGCATTACGAGTGATGACTTTGTAATTTTGCCTTTGAAAGCCTGAGAAACAATCTGCAAACTAGTCACATCCTTGAACTTGTAGTTCTACAGATAAATCATTTCTACATTTCCTGTAAAAGCTTTCATTCTGGAAAGCTTTATGAATTTAAAAATACTTTCAGAGAGGCTTTGCAAATATTTGCTGTCAATGCACTGATGCACTTAATTCTTCTAATTTTTTCTATTGACCTTTTTTTTTTTTGCTTAAAGTGAATGTATATTCCAGTTTATAAATCTCCTACAGCTTTTTTCATGGGCTTTACTAGATAACTTTCGAAAATCATTATTAAACACCTGCATTCTACAACTATAAACAAGGCTTTTTTAAAACTAAATTTTAGTTTGTCTCAACTTTGACACTGCTGCAAGCACATCTTGCTTTAATTCCCACTGTTGATATCGTCCTGATTTCTAGGGTTAACATTTAGTTGAGCTTATGTCCATTTTAATGTCCCCTTTAGCATCTTGAAAAATTGCATCCTAATCCCTCTTCATCATCTTTTCACCAGTGAGTATAACGTCAGGTTATCTCCATGCTTTCTGTGTAAATTTAATCACCTAGTTTTGCTGCTGCTGCTTTGCACTTTGCAGCTTTCTTAGCTCCTGAGTCCTTCTGTTTAATAAGGTATCCAAAGTTATCCCCTTCCTTTTTGGAATTATTTTATGTTCCTCATGCTTTGCAGTTTTCATTGCTTTTTGATCATTGCTATGGTGGTCTGTGTTCTCATTCATTTTACAGTCAGTCTTGAGCTAATGGCCTCCAAAGACTACTGTCATACGTTCAGATTTCACTAAATTAAAACTCTTGAGCCTTTTCTACTGTGTTAACCTGTCTGGACTCTTCTGAATTCCAAAAGACTGTTTCTGCTGTGTCTAGTGCTGTGATTCTTACCTGCTGCACAGTAGCAATCGCTGCACTTGTTTTCATATTCCTTGCTCAACAAGTAGATTTGGGAGCCTGTTAATAACCCAGATCTTCTCCTAAGTTCTCTTAGAACCTCTGCTAACCAATATTTTTGTTCAGAATACTTAGAGTTGCTCAACTTTCCCTTTTTTCAGCTCTTTATTTGAAAATTCAAATCACCTCTGACCAACAGCTTGTTCAACTGTCTTGGGAAAAGACTTACAACTAGGTTTAAAATAGAAATGCAAATAACTTTTTTCAAAGGAGGTCAGTTGGACTACATTTTTCACAAATGCTCTTCAGCAATCTGTGAGATGTTATATATACATAGAGAGAGAGTGGAGATATTTCCTCTAAAACTTAACTGCTTTGATAATTGCAGTTAATCACTGCCACTGATCTTTTTAAATCCCCCAAAACCATGGATAAGCCATCTGAAGAGTCCTTACATCTAGAAAATGCATCCTGAATATCTCCTCAATTGCATTTGTGTAGTGCTAATACTAGTAATTAGAGAAATATAATATGTGATACTCTGCATGTTTTCTTTCATGTGTGTTTTTGTCTGTCTTGCGTTGCTTGCTTCGCTTGTATTGGTGGTTTTACTTTAAGTATACGTACGTATGTAAAAGAAAATCTGGATATCAGGGTGAAGTATCCCACTTGCCTTCTTTCTCTAGGCCTTGCTTCCGGAGCAGCGAGCAGTGCATGCAGATTCCTACCGGAGGATCGGGCACCTTTGACAGCTTGGCTGCTTATGATCTCATTCCTTACCATGATAAACACACACAAACACACGAACTGGCATAAGCTGAGAAACTTGAGGATCAAATTATTTTGTGCTTTTTCTAAAAAAAAAAAAAAAAAAAAAAAGTCTCCACAGTGTTATTTCCTATTTATTTGTCTAGAAACTATTTTGTTAAAGTTGTCTTTTTTAATTTGTTACAAATACTTTTTATTTATGTTATTTAAAATGTGGAGTTGTTCAGTGTGGAAAGAGATTATTTTTCTCAAATGGTACTAATTTTATATGAAATTTGAAGAAAATCTGGGGTATTTATACTGCATTTTTGTATAAGATGTATAAACTTTTTAACAGGGAAAGATGACATTTTTGATGTAAATGAAAAATAAAAGTTTTTTTTTTAAACATAAAGTCTCTTGTCGTAATAGTATCAATAGTTTCAGCTTTATGAACAAGAATTAACACATTTTAGACAAAATGATTGTCTTTGATAGTGAGGACTGTCATATCAGGACTTCTGGGAAAGATTTCTTATAGGGGATGTACTTAAATACAGATACTCAGCTTCCCTTTGGCAGAGGTACCTGCACATTTAAGAAACTAATTTGCATAGCACATGGGCATATTCTACTGCTGTGGCCATACAGTAAAAAGGCAGTGCCAGAAAAGGGAAAATTATTAACACACTTGTTTCCCGGACAACATTCCTTAGTGGCTTTTGTCTCAAATTACTAGATTAAATGAGATTTTTAATACTTTAAGAGGTCAGCAAAGGTTCTTTAAGGCCTGTGATTTTTCTAGTTGGGAGCCGTGAACCATTTCAGCTGTTTGCTTTCAAAGATCTTTTTGCTCCTATCTTTCTAATGGCCTTAAAGCTAATGCTGAAGCTGGCTTCTCCCATTAAACATGAAATAATATGAAGTTAGACAGAACATTCTCAAATCAACTTTAAGCCAAAAAACAGGGATCACAGGTATTGAGACCACTATTAATTCTTAGTTTCCACTTAACTACTCACTCAGGGCTCCTGCAACCAATATGAAGTGTGATAGTCAGCCATGTTTTTGAACTCCCATCAAATGACAAAACATAGCTCAAGATAACTTGGCTAGAATGTACCCTGCAAGTTCTACTTACTAGTACTTTTTTAAATCTAGAAAAATATCCAGTCCAACAACACTGTAAAATTGCTTTCTACATGACTAATGTAACTTTTTTCAATTTTTTTCACAAGCTAAGTGATCATACAACCCCATATATAGGCTTAAGGAGTTTCTGGTGTTACAACAAATAAAATGTTGAGTGGACTTCAATCAATCCCCTAAGGGGATCATTCTACAGTGGTTTAGATCAGCAGCTACCTACCTGAAACACTCCTTCCTCAGTTTTTCATTTATCCTCCCCCCCCATGTGTGAAGGTACTTTGGTTTTGAAGGTATTTTGTTTTGGGGAGAAGGTTAGTGCTTTCTCAAAGTTAATCTTCTCAGATGACTTCCTAGACTTAGAGTAACAAGCTAGCATTGAAATAAAGAATCCCTTTCCCTGTAGTCAGTGTCTAAAGTTCCCAAATACAAACAAGCTTTCTTGTAGTTCATGGTGTTTCTAATTTTGGGGGGAAAATTTCACTCAACCATTGGTGTAACAGGCACTCCCATGACAATGAGTTAGTATGCCTTTAGTTGGACTGTCTGTTACCTCACTGAAAAGAGCAAAAGTGTTTTAGAGTTACTATTTGGAAACACTAGTTATCAACAACTAAACTAAAAAAAAAAGTAAAAATTCAAGTTTGAGATAATAGCATCCTACTTTTTTAGGGTACTACTCAGTTTCAAGGGGGCTTTGGCATGGGAGACTTATACTGTCAAACTAACATGCCCTTTACGACTTCACTTTAATTTTTTTTCTCAGGTTGTGATTTGGATTGGTATTTTGTTTCCCCCATTCAACAGAAATATGGCAGCACCTAAGGACAAGAAAAGGGAACTATGCAGATCTGACTATCACAGTCAAGACAGAATTTTGTATCAATTTTTCTTAGATCTGGTAATCTCAAGTATAACTTAGACTTGGAAAACTAGCTCAATGGTATGAGTGTCCTTTAAGAGTTTGCTTCCATGAATGGTTTATTAATTTAGTTGACTCTTGTTAAAATAGACTCAAATGTGGAGTGCCAGCTATTTTCTTAAGCATAAACTGGAAAAAAGGGGACTGGTGAATGTGAACTGATTTTTTTGTTAACTGATTCTCACATAAATGTTGCTTTCCAGGAGGGTCATGAGCAGCTTCTAAAAATGATGGAAGAACGAATGATGGATGTTGAACAGAAACTAAGGCTTGTGAAGAGGCTTCTCCAAGATAAAGTAAATCAGCTGAAAGAACAAGTAAGCATTCTTACTATCTTCCTCAAATTGTCCCCATTACTTCCGTAAACAACTAAGTGGGCAAAAGCTGCCAAAGCCATTCTTGCTTAGAATTAAGTTAAAGGTGCTTTCCTTTTTGTTTTAATGCTTCTGAGCTACAGTGCAGCATATTTGCCCAAAACTTCCTAAAATTCCAAATTGAGGACTGAATCCGCCACTCATTCATTTATAGAATCATAGAATATTCTGGGTTGGAAGGGACCTTTAAAGCACAATGAGCAGGGATATCTTTGACTAGACCAGGTTGCTCAGAGCCCCGTCCAACCTGACCTGGGATGATTCCAAGGATAAGGCATCTACCACCTCTCTGGGCAACCGGGGCCAGGGTTTCACCACCCTCAGTGTGAAAAATTTCTTCCTTAGATCTAGTAAAAATCTGCCCTCTTTTAGTTTAAAGCTATTATCCCTTGTCCTATTGCTACAGGCCCTGCTAAAAAGGGCCATCTTTCCTATAAGCCCCCTTTAAGTACTGGAAGGCTTAAGGAAGGAATAAGATCTCCCCAGAGTCGCCTTTTTTCCAGGCTGAACAACCCCAATTCTCTCGGCCTTTCCTCACAGCAGAGCTGTTCCAGCCCTCTGAGCATGGTTGTGGCTTCCTCTGGCCCCGCTCCAACAGGTCTTTCCTGTGCTGAGGACTCCAGAGCTGGATGCAGCACTGCAGGGCGGGGGGTCTCACCAGACTGCAGTTAAAGGTGCAGAATCACCCCTCTACTCCAAATTAGGAATTTCTAAAAGCTGTGCTTGTTTGGTATGCTGATGCACTTAAAGTCAGGAAACAAACATCAAATTCCCACTAAGTATCCTTACTGGAAAAGTTGCTTAGAAAAGGAGGAAAACAGAATTTCCTGAGGAGTACAGACAGGATTATTGTACAATTATTGATTTCTCGAGGTCCCCTGCCCCAGCACACCCTTTGCTTGACATGGCTTGGGGGTTTTTGCTCTTGCCCTGGTCTGCATTCTTCAGAAGTCCTCAATAGTGTAGGAAAAGGCTTTTGAACATTTAAGACGGGTGTGACATGGTAACAGTATCTGTTTTCTACTGAGGTACAGTCTCCTCTTTCATGTTAAGAAAGTGCTGACTGTGTCTGCTGCTGAAGGGCTGGTCCCAAAAGCATGTAGACAAGTGCTAGACTGCTCTCTCCAATTTTTTTAGAAGGAGCTGGTAGTCCAAATCTCAGAGGAAGTATCTCTGTGGGATCACTGGTCTGGTGTACCCTCTTGTGAACTAGACTTATCCTTAGAGGACAAATTATAAAGTACTCATCTGACAAGATTCATCTGAAGCCCTCCATCACCTCCCTGATCTCCATACAAAGTCTTTCCAGTTTCAAAATATTCATAGTAGCTATAAAGACTCCACAAATGTATAGGGTTTTAACAAAGAAAAAGAAGATGAATGGGTAGGTTGTCTTCCTTTGATATTTGAGTTGCAAGAACCACACTCACCTACGTCCCCAGCACTCTCCTTGCTCTTTATTTTTTATTTGTAATGTGCTGAGTAATTATGTTCTGTTCACAATTCAGCTTTCCAAGAACACTAAAGCAGATGCAATGGTCAAGGATCTCTATGTTGAGAATGCACAACTGCTGAAGGCTTTGGAGATGACAGAACAGCGGCAGAAAACTGCTGAAAGGAAAAACTATTTACTAGAAGAAAAAATTGCCAACCTCAATAGAATAGTAAAGAACCTGGCATCCCCATCACTTAATTCAGCATCTGAGATAAGGTCATAGCAAAGCCATTAAGTATGCCATAGGCCCATGCACTTTACTGAAATATTAATATTTCAGCTTTTCACTGCGTTGCCTTTTTGTATTGGTGAATTTTAGTTAACAGATGCCTCTAAGGAGAGGACAGAGCTAAACCCCAAACTGGACACTGCCAAAAGAGAACTTTTGTTTATTCCTAAACTGTCTTTCTGCTGTTTTGCCTAAAAGTAATCTTCACTATGTAAAAAAAGACATATGTTTTTCTAGGTTAACTTATTTTGATACGTTGGGTTTTAATTTAAAATATAAATGCTGAATTTACTGTACCAAATCGTTATTCCTATCTAGATTGAAGCCAAGGTCTAATGCAAACTTATGTTACTGAATTCAAAACTTTAAAATATTTTGGCTTTCTAGAATACTTCATGTTCCAAACCTAGTAATATTGATAGGTCAGTCTTAAACACTGTCAGTGTACTTGCTATTGAAAGCAAGACTTTCCTGATACGGTCTGTGTCCTGCAAACTGATTCTGGTTTCTGTAAAGCAATATGCTCCACCTTAATGCATTAGGCTTCTGGGTTATTCTTCATGGCTGTTTCTCTGCACAGCTCAGAAACAAAAGTTTTCTTAAAAATACGTAAATAGACTACTGCCTCCAAGTAAGTGTAACAGCATTTCATCTGAAGAAATTTCCCAGCTTGCAAATAAAGATGACTACTTTTTTTTTTAAGCTGTGCTGCCAGACAACTTAAAAATTGTAGAGGCCTTAATTTTTTGGGATGTTGAGTTACACTAAACAAAAGAAGAGTCACTAAACAGAAGTGAAGATGTGAGTTTTGTTTATATAATTTGTAAATTCAGTAAAGCAGTGCAGTGTGTTTGTTAAACAACTGGTAGAAGAATGAAGAGGGGGACTTGGATGATTTCATCACTGAAATCCTGTCATTAGGCCTCACAGCCATGGACCTTTGCCATTAATGCAGTGTTCGTTTTGACCTCACTAATCATTTGGAAAGGCTTGTCTTTTGTAGTAGATCCTAGTACAGAATCTAAGTTTGTAATTAATTGTGAAGAAACATATTCAATGTGAATATGGAGAACTCAGGAAATAACAGCCTAAATTAGCTTCCTTCAACATTATAAATGTGGATATTACTGTCAATAGATGAAGATAAATATGCATTAGGAAAAGCAGAATAAACCAAATAGTATTTGGATGAGTATTACCTTAGTAATCCTAGATCAACATGCACAAGTGCTGTAGTCATGAAGGTCAAAGAGCATCAAGGTTTGTAATGACAGGTAATACCTCCTATTCGATCAGTCGATGAGGCTGGGGAAATGCAAGTTTTCTGGGAACAACTTCAAGACTGAGAGGGGTCTGATACAGAAGCAGCTGAATAAGAGCTTGCATGCTCAAATGTTTGTATATAACCTATTACTGCAAATAGTCTAAATGTCCGACAACTGCCTTGCCTCCATCAGACCAGTACGGCGCTTTTAAGCGATGTCAATAAAACTGGTGAAAGGGGCCATACTGGCAATACTTGAAACTGGACCTCTTTAAACATGCATGAATCAAGAATGCAGAGAAAGAGGGTGAGATGTTTTGTCTCCAATTTGTCTCACCTGTAGCAAGGTGACAATTCTGACCGCACTTGTAATGAGCTAGAAGTCCCACAGAGACCGGGATAATACTGCCTACAAGCTGTGGAGTAACCTATGGAAAATGACTTTCACTCGGTGCTGATTAGCATCTCGGTGGCTGTAGGGGATGCTATCTGTCTTTGTGTTGGTTTTGGAGGGCTGAAGGACTGAACTAGACATACAGGGTGTGACCTCTCCTCCTCCGCCTCCTCCTCTTGCTTTATGCAGGCAACATAGTGGAAATGGAAATACAATCATGTAAGAAGAATATGTTAAGAGTATCACAAAATCCTCATAAATTATTTCCCTGCTATGCTATTTTAAATGCCTGTATTGGGTATTCCTCTCAGTTATCTCGAGTTCAGGGATTTATATATCCTGTTTTTCAGCAACTGCAAAATTTTTTTCACAAATATGAAATGTGTCAAATTGACAAATTGCATTGATGTAAATCAGAGCTTTTACAAATCTGAAGTAGTGAGATTTTGTTTCTTTTAATATTAATCAATAAGGGATATCCATTATAATAAATCTGTATGTGTGGGTACTAGGGCTGGGTGTGAGCAATATGGTAACTAAGCACAGCCTAAAACCATGCCTATGCTATGGAAATTAGCAAAGTTTTGAAACACTGTAATGTGTTAAACAATGTAAATGAGGTTCAGATGATCAGAACTGGATTTGGAAAAATATAATTAGTTAGCACATTTTAAGTCTACTTCATATCTTGACCTAGGTTTACTTCCAATGCTCAGTCTGTGACCAAAATCTGAACGCTGAACAGAGGCAATGAGTACTTCACTTAAACTATTGTGCAATTAATTTCACATTACTCAGTTTTAAAGGCTAGACTACTTAACTAATGCTTTTAATCTCCTGGTTGTCACCAGGTTTTTATAAACCAAACATACAGACATTTCTAGAGCACAGTACCAAACAGGGAGCCCAGATGTTTGGAACAGAAGGGAGAAACAGAGAAAAGGGACTTTGACTTCTGCCTTTCCCACCCTATCCTACCTTGCTCTACTTTTCTTCACTTAGCTTCAAAAAACTAACCTAGCCACAGGAGGAGGAGGAGGAAAACGTTTGGTAAATATTTTTTAGACAAAACTCCAATTTCACTGGAATACTTGTGTGAATGAATTCTCAGAAGTGCCTTTTGTAATTATATGTTCTAGAGCCTTTCTGTACTGTACTGTTTTGGTTGCTACAGGACAATTCAGGACAATCCCTTCCCAAATGGAGGGAACACAGAGAAAGGTAGTGCTGCTTACAAACGGGTGTCATGTTGCTTACTGGTTCATTGTGTCAGCTCAGAAGATAAGCAGCTACTTTTACAAAGTCCAGGCTACCGAAAACAATTATATAAACATGTAAGTTATTAAGCATTAATGGTGTTTTGTGCATGAATGTGTCTCCTATGCAGTATAGGGATTTTAAAGATACCAAAGTATTTAATGGGATTGTACCAGTCAAAAGCCACTGAATTTCTAGGCCTCATTCATGCAACAGGTCTTGCCAATTAAGATACTAACTACTTTATTACTAGAAGGTGTTTTAAATGTTTTCAACTCTTGCTTTGTCAATCACTGTGAAAATAAAGGCACACAGATATCTCGGGTTGGGAGTTTTGAAAGAGGATGGAACCCAAGTTAAAATTATGTGTACTAAATTCACATAGTTGAAGTGCTACTTGTCAATTTAGAATCATTTAAAAGTATACATTGTCGCACATTCTCCAATTACTACTTTAAAGACAAGGAAAAATTAATTCTTTGAATTCTGATTTTAAAAAAAAGGATTGTAAAATACTGTATTTTAGCCAGATTATATGTAAGGTAGAGCAGAGGACAGTCTGGATCTATCATGAGTAAAATCCTTTTGTTTACTTTCAGCAAATGACATCACTGTATCTCAGGTTTGCCATCATTTACCTGTTAAGTCTCCTGTTTGGTGTCAGATGCTGTCATTTCATGACAAATGACTTCTGTATAAACGAAAACAGTTGTGTATTTTTTTTTCTATCAATAAAGTTTGTTTTGTTCTGGTGTAATATATTGTCCTTACACTACCATGTAAAACTGAAAGATGAACCAACTTACATGTTGTTTATAATGAATGTAAAACAGAAAATAAATTACTGTATGATCCATACTTGTGTCTTTTTTAATCCAACATGAAAATATTTCCCATGGAAGGTGTAGGTGCTTCAAGTAGGATCTGCAAATTCGTCAAATGCCTACACACAAAGATGTAATAATACAAAGGATGGTTTGGCAACTACAAAAAGTAGTTTCTTCCATTATTAAAGTATAACATTGATTAAAGTGTAAAAAACTGACAGGTAGTGAACACACCTCTTGGCTTATTTTTAAGCACACCCTACCCTCAGCTTAAGCTGCATACCTATTCCTCACCTTTGGCAAATATCGAGTGCTTCTTGTGGGATGCTTTTCCTGTTTAACCTTCTAAAACTCGCTCCTTTGGTAACGGCGTGGAAGGCGGGCCGGTGGATACTGCTGGAAGCACAAGGAGCACCGCCCGTTAGTCACCGAGCTCCTGCGGCGCCTGAGGTGCCACTGAGGCAGCGGTGCCACCTCGGCCCTCCCCAGCCAGCTGAGGGGTCCCCGCTGACGTCGGGGAGGAGAG
>NW_010532014.1:14542-28900 GCF_000687285.1 Phaethon lepturus | reverse complement strand
CGGCAACTATAACCAATAGCCTTCTAATTCTGCGTGCTCTCTCTCTCGCTCTCCCCCGCCCTGGTCCCTCTCTCCTTGGGGACTTTTTTCGCTCCCCGGGGGCAGTGGGCCCGCCTGGGCAGGGCCCGGTGCTGAGGTCCGGGGTAGCTCATCGCATGCACCCGCCGCGCTTTCTCCTCCACCCGGGTCGGCTTTATTTTTGTCCGGGTCCCTGCTGTGTCTTGACCCAGATCGCTGGCTGCTGCTGGGGCTCCTTGCAGGGGTCCCGTGGCCCTTGCTGCACAGGGGAGCTCCTGAGAGGAGCTCCCAGCCGGCACCTGACACAGCTCGTGGCATGTCACGCTTCCCTCAGAGTGCTGCTGAGGCCAGACACAGCTCGCGGCATGTCACGGTTCCTTCAGCGCTGCTGCTGAGGCTATGTACAGCTCGTGGCACACACTATCTGTTGCTGAGCCCAGAGTTTACCTTAAACTTCATCTGCAGCTGTACATAATGTCTCACACCCTCCCCGCTGCAGAAGGAGCTCCCCTCCTGCAGCCTGGTGCATCTCCCATCAGCTCGGCTTGGTTACAGAAATATCAGGGGGTCGATAAAGATCTCTGCATATGCTGGGGCAGGCAGCTCTCCGCGACTTCTGCTGAGCACTGACACACTTCGTCGTAGGTGTCAGTGTGGGCGTGAGGAGCGTAAACCCTCGGCAGGCGCCTGGGGGGAATACGGGCCCCTGGTAAGCATGGACATAGTGGGAAGGTGGAGGGACATCGGCAAGGGCGGCAGGAGCTTCACCCGGTGTTTTTGGTTGGTGAAAGAAATGTAGAAAGGGGGATGCGACTGCTCAGGCTGTTTCTTGCCTCTGGCATCCGTTGCCTTTATTTTACGGATGCGTTTCTTAAATAGCTCCGTAGGTGTCCGTTCCCCGCTGCACAGGAACGGGTTTTAAATCACAGCAAACGGCAACAAGCGCCTGCCCGGAGCTGCATGGCTGCCAGCACAGGATGGCGTCGTGGAGGAACGTCTCCAGACCTTGCGTTTGACGTCGTGTCCCGGAGAGAGGCAGTCTTCAGTAATGTCACACCCCAGACGTTTTAGGGCTGTATGAGCTGTAGCCACTGCCAGTAATCAGGGTGCACCGGAGTGGAACAAGAGCCATGTTGTTCCCATCTGCGCCTGCCTGCCGAGGTCCAGGTGGCCTTCTCCTCGCTGCAAATCACTGAAGATCTTCATCATCGAGGGACCCAGCTCTTCGCTGGGATCCCCAAGCCACGTTGGAAAGGGCCAGGAAACTCCCCCAGCAACACTGCCCTGAGCTCCAGCCTCGTGTCCTCTGCAGGTTAGCAAAGAAACGAAGTGCTGGAAAGAAAATCCTTGGTTGTCAGCATGGGAAGGCTGGAAAGAAGGACTGTGGTGGGAAGGAGGGGTGGGAAGGAGACTGAGGTCTTCTGTGGTACTAGAGAGTGCCTCTGACCCTTGGAAATGGCCAGCATAGCGTTGCATGGATGAAAATCACGGTAACATTTACCCCTTCCTTTAGAGGATCCACTTGTGCTGGATTTTCCAGGCTGTGTGTACAACAGGAGCCCGTACTGTGATGGTGTTCGATACGTGGATCTCACCAGTTTTTTTCAGTGGAGCTTTCAACCCCTGTGTACTAAATTTAAGTGTCCTGATGAGGGGCTTGGTTTTTTTAGTCGCCTTTTGCAGCTCTCCCAGGCATGTGTGGCCCACAGGTATGAAAGCTTGCTCCTAAGCAAACTCCTGGGGTGGAATTAAGTTCGTCTCTGGTGGCTTTGTGCGTGGTAGCCACGTTGTGTGCTCAGTTGTGCTCTCTAGGAACCTCACCCCCTGCTCCTGGTGCAATACCCAGTGGAAATGGATGATGGGAGGTTTTTGGAAAGCCTTGAGCCCACTGTGGCAGCGGCGAGAGGTGGACTGTTCGAACTTTCTGCTTTCACATCAGCAACCTTTGTCCGTGGTGGGTCAGAAACAGCATAGGCTGAAATAGCATTTAACCCCACTGAAGTCAAGTGTGTTTAGCATTTTGGCACACACGGGTGCTGTTTGCAGAGGGATTCTTCTTTATCCCTGGCTGGGAGGTGTTTTCCAGCGTGCTAAGAAGATCAAAACATTCCTAGATTGCTGCTTAGAAGTTTCTGTGTTGCAGACAAGGTCACAGTGTTCAGCTCAGTGTGTCTGAGTTCATTTCATTGCTGCTTTCAAGGTATTTTGGAGGTGGGTAGCTGTGTCCCTCCTAATACCTGGCTGCACGTCTTAGCCCAGGCACTCAGCTCTCACTGGCAGCAATTTCCATGCTGGTTTAGATGTGTCTGCATAGCACTAAGTAATTGTGTGTTTTACAAATGGGTTGTTTTATGGCAGTCAGTCACTGTGGTTGGAAAGCCCGCTTTGGGTAATTTCCCTAGACAATATACTGATCGTTTCACTAAAGCAATGGGAACCTGTACCCTTGTTTTTCCTGTCAACAGGTAAAATAACCCTTCTTTGAGGTGCTTGTTTCACTGAAATTTGCTCATCCCTTAGCACTCACACCAATGGGCTAATGCCTTGTTTTTTCCTGAATACAATATTAAATGAGTGTGGTCAGCTCGTGCTAGTTACTTTATCCTCCAGTATCTTCTTTGCTCATAACCCACCTGAATTGTAAGAGACCTGTTTGTCAGCAGGATTTTCCAGTTTTTTCGTTTGATGATCAAGTTGCCTTTATACCCTCATTTTAAAATTCTTTTTTCCTACTGGTTGAAGCCGTTGGAGCTCAGCTGGGACAAGTGCAGTTGGATCTCTGCAGTCTGCTGATCAAGTGGCTGATTAGAGTTTTAAGGCAAAGGTTCTGAA
Source organism: Phaethon lepturus (assembly GCF_000687285.1). Taxonomy (NCBI): domain Eukaryota; kingdom Metazoa; phylum Chordata; class Aves; order Phaethontiformes; family Phaethontidae; genus Phaethon; species Phaethon lepturus. Next base: position 26,050 of record NW_010532014.1, on the reverse strand, counting down.
ATTCATGGTACCTATATTTGCAGGTGGAAGTTGTAATCTGAAATTAAATTGTGCCTACAGGCTCCGTCATTGTGGCTGTGCGTACTGAAACTGGCACCCCCAGCTTATTTCTGTGGGTGCAAAGGAGAGTTTGGAAGCTTTTCCCAAAGCCTGTTTGTTTCTTAGGACACTGGTCATATCATGGCGTAGTCTTATGGTTCACAGAGCCAGCACTTTCAAGAAAAACGTGCCACTCCTGGAATTTGTTACTTCTTTCTGGAATAAGCTCAGGACTTCTTGGAGGTCCCGGTCCTGCAAGGTGCTGCTTGCTCTGACTCACACGATTGAGGGTTTGTGGAGCTATGGCCTTCACAGAGCAGAAATAATGCGACGGCTAAGTACAAATTGTGGGTTTGCAGTGTGTTTTCCTGTCCATGGGTCCCACAGAAAGGGGCTGAAAGTGTGGATTGCTCTAACTAAGGGTGAGGTGCTGGTTCAGGCCTCTGCATAGCAACAGATAAGCTGTGGGCTGACATATCTTCTCAGGGAGATTTTACATTTGCTTTTCTTTGTCTCCTCTCCCTCTTTTCTCGGCTTGTTTCTGCCTCAGCCCATTTCTTCCCATAACTCATGTTCCCATCCCTGACACTGCCCTTCTCGCTTGCATTACTCACTTGGCTTCCTCTCTGCTTTCCCTCTTCGCTGCCTCCCTCCTTCGCCCTCAGATCGCCGGGCTCCTGCCGCCGCGTCTCTGTACTCCCCCAGCTCATCTCACCGGCCAGGCTTCTGCTCCGCTCCCCCTTGACGGGCACCTCCTTAATGTCAGGAGCCGACTCTCAAATAATTATCTGGGTTGCTGATTAGCAGTTTGTGAGGGCAGAGCTGGCTTGGGCTTTTCGTTAAGGCTCTGAGCCATTGCAGAGTTCCTGGTGTGGTTTTGAAGCCGTCTTGCTGCTTTCCTGCTCGTACCCCTTCGGACCCTCCGTGCAGAACCGGCTCCGGTGCCTGAACATGGATTGTGGCTCCAGAGGGGCTAAGGCTGAACCAGAGCTAGTAAGTCCACCTGGATCCATGCTGCTTGTTCCCATGCTCATTCCCCTTCACTTCCCTATGGATCCCACCGAAGAGCAGAAGGGATGCACGTCTAGCGCCTGCTGTGTTGCTCAGTGACAAATGGAGCAACTCTGGTTCTGTTTGGGCTTTCGTGACCCATTTTGCGTGTCGGGAAGGACATGGACCGCTGGGCGCGCATTGTCTGGAGAGGGGTGTAAGGAACAGCTACGTCTGCGAGAGGAGGGAAAGCAAAGCTGGAGGATAATTTTTCACTACAGGGCTTTTTGCATCTGCAATGTGGGAAAGAAAGAGGTGGTGGTGGCAGCCCTGAGGTGGGAAACTTGGAGGAGCTCCCTCCTGGACTGGGGGAGCACTGCTAGTTTTCTCATATGGAGCTCAGTGACAAAAAGGACTGGGAACTGCTTTCATAAGGCAGGAACAGTGCTTTCCTTTCCGTCTGGAAAACGTCAAGCACATTTTGTGTGCTATTGGGGATAGAAAAGAAAAGCCACAGGCAAAAGAACAGAGAAGAACCCCTTGGCTTGTGTGAACTTAGTGTGTGAACGGTGCAAGAAGATGTGATAAGTACTATTTGAATTTCGGGGGATCTGAATGGTTTGCTGAGCTGAATGCACAGCAGAGTGTTTGGATGCTATGCTGTTAAATTAATTTGAGCTCTTTTCATCTGATGGTATAGGGGTATATATGTCTCCTGACGTGCAAATAGAGAAGTTTGGAGGGTGTTGTGCATTGCTCTGATACACATGGCAAGAAATGGTCCCATTACCTGCTTTACAAGCAGATAAATCCATTACCTGCTTGTATCTAAGATGTTGAAGAGGCCTCAGCATATCTGAAATTGCTGGGCTCGCTAGTAGAAATGTTGCTCTATTGCAACGCTGAGTGAGTTTTTGAGTCTGTGCTGCTCCTTGCTTGTCTTCTTGGCTTACACTGGCCTCTGTCCTGTTTTGTAACAGGGTGTCTGGACCGCAGCGATGAGGAAGCCTCGGAGGAGGTCCCGGCAGAACTTGGAGGGGAGACGTTCTCCCTCGCCCTACAGCCTCAAGTGCTCACCAACTCGGGAGACACTGACGTACGCTCAGGCCCAGCGGATCGTGGAGGTAGACATCGATGGGCGGCTTCATCGCATCAGCATCTATGATCCCTTAAAAATCATCACAGAGGATGAGCTGACTGCCCAGGACATCACAGAGTGCAACAGCAACAAGGAAAACAGCGAGCAGCCCCTTTTCCCTTCCAAGTCTAAGAAAACACCTTCCAAAGGCAAGAAGAAGGAGTCCTGCTCCAAACATGCACCAGGAGCGTCTTTACACTTACCCCAACCCAACTTCCGTGTGGTGGACTCCTTCAGCCAGCCAGATGCCTCTCCTCTCCCTGCTGCCTACTACCGGTACATTGAAAAGCCTCCTGAGGACCTCGACGTAGAGGTGGAGTATGACATGGATGAGGAGGATCTGGCGTGGCTGGAAATGGTCAATGAGAAGAGGAGGGATGATGGTTATGGGACAGTTTCTGCTGACACTTTTGAGCTGCTGGTGGATCGGTTGGAAAAGGAGTCTTACCTTGAGAGCCGGAACAATGGGGCTCAGCAGTCCCTCATCGATGAGGACGCCTTCTGCTGCGTCTGCATGGACGATGAGTGTCACAACAGCAACGTCATCCTCTTCTGTGATATCTGCAATCTGGCTGTGCACCAGGAGTGTTACGGCGTGCCCTATATCCCCGAGGGGCAGTGGCTTTGCCGCTGCTGCTTACAGTCCCCTTCTCACCCTGTGGATTGTGTCCTTTGCCCAAACAAAGGTGGAGCCTTCAAGCAGACCAGCGATGGCCGCTGGGCTCACGTGGTTTGTGCCATCTGGATCCCAGAGGTCTGCTTTGCAAACACTGTGTTCCTGGAGCCCATCGAAGGGATAAATAACATCCCCCCGGCTCGGTGGAAGCTCACATGCTATATCTGCAAACAGAAGGGCATGGGAGCTGCTATCCAATGCCACAAGGTGAACTGTTACACTGCCTTCCATGTCACCTGTGCCCAGCGGGCTGGTCTCTTCATGAAGATCGAACCCATGAGGGAGACCAGCATCAATGGCACAACATTCACCGTGCGCAAGACCGCCTATTGTGGGAGTCATTCCCCACCTGGAACGGTGAAAAAAGGGTCTCCAGCTGCTAGTGGTGAGGGGCAGGAGGACAGTGTGAAGGAGGAGGGAGAGGAGGAAGCCAATTCTGGCCCTCCCAAAGGGTCTCTGAAAAAGAACCAAGTGAAATTGAAGCAGAAGATCAAAAAGGAGCCTGATGATGTGACCAACGGGCATCCGTCTGTGCCCATGGTGACAGTCACACAAATCCCCTCTTACAGGTGAGTGTTGCAGGTTTAGGGAAGGAGCTGGACAGCTGGAGCTGGACAGGATCTGTTCTTGAGGACTCGATCCCTCTCCTTATTGACCTTGGAAACACTGAATCTTCAGTCAAGACCAGCAATAACTGTGTTCAAAGAGTGCTCTGCAGTATCATTCCTGACCAGTGTTCCTCCTCATGAGTGTCCCTGGCACACTGTGGTTTCCCTGCTTTGCCCAGCAGCCGTCCCAAACTCTTGTGTAACGCAGAATCCATGGTGATCCCTAACAACAAACACCCATCTAGCATCTCAATTCATATAGAAGTCTGGGAAGGTGTTTTTAAAACACTTCAGGCATTACAAGTTGGCAGGCAGATAAGGGTCATCCTGCTATTAATTTTTTTTTAATCTCCCCATTTCATAGTTTCTTAATTCCTCCTTTTATTACAGCACATGACAAACCTGTCAGTATTGCAAGCAGCTTTGAATTTGGCTGTGTATTTTTTTCTCCCAGCTCTCTCTCATGCAGAACTAGGTGGTGCTGAATTTTCGTTTGGTGCCTTAGGAAGTGTGGTGATGTGTCACCGGTATTTTAACAGATAAGCTTTGGAAAACTGCTGATAAGGCGCCACATATAATCTAACAAATGGTTTGAAAAGGTTAAAATAGGTGATATATTATCCTTGGACTCCTGTCAAGTTAGTTTCCCAGACTCCAGCTTAATAACATCAGACTTAAATGGCCCCCAGGAAAGTTCTTGACACTGAAAGTAATTTTGAAATTAAGGCTTGGAGCCGAATTGGTGATTGCGTACTTTGACTGTGCTGTGGCAAGTGCTTGGCGAGAACCTCCAGCCAAGCTGCTACTAACATAGGGATATATTGTGAAAAGTGGGGACGTATGTCTTCACGGTGGGGAGATCCCAGATTGTACCAGTTACACGTGTAGTTCAGAGCGTGCATTGACACAACATGGCAAAGCTTTGTTGGGAAACCTGACGGTATCACCAGGGTCTGCAGAGTCACCATAGCTTTGCAGTTGGCTCCATGACACCTTTTTGCTTCCTTCAGGCTGAACAAAATCTGCAGCGGCCTCTCCCTCCAGCGGAAGAACCAGTTCATGCAGAGGCTCCACAACTACTGGCTGCTGAAGCGTCAGGCGAGGAACGGGGTGCCCCTGATCCGGCGCCTGCACTCGCACCTCCAGTCCCAGAGGAATGCGGAGCAGGTACTGGTCCCCAGCTGAACCCACATGGAGAGCTTGGGAGCAGTATCCATGCCAGGGAGAGATGTGCTCGGTGCGTGGCTGGGAAAGGGAGTGAGGGTGAAAGGATCAGAGAGTGACCTGATTTAAGTCTCTTTTGGTCTCCTCTTGGTATGCTCATGCCTGAAGAGCTGAGTTAGTGTATCGGTGGGATATCCATCGTGCCACTAGAACTGGTGTTGCTGAGCCAGCAGGTAAGAGTTTTTCCCCTGAGTCAGGAGACCCGGGATTGTGCGAGGGTGTAATGGGCCCTTGGTGGACTGATCTATTAGATGAATCATAAAACCACGTTCCTCATGAGTGATTAAAGATCCCCTCCTCAAGAAAATGGGTGTAAGCTCCTGAGTCCTGGCCAAATTCCAGTTTGGGTCATTCTTCCTGCAACTTCAATTTCCGACCCTCCCATGCACATTCATGTGGAAGTTTAGACATAATCATCAGCTCTGGACTCCTTTTCTTCCTCTTCTGAGCTGGCGTCCAGAGTCACTCGATCTCGATGCTATTAAACAGCACTGTGTTTGGCATGAGAAGTAGTCGGTGAAGTAACGAAGCAGTCAGACTCTACCCCCTAACAAGCCTGTCAGTAGCTATTGTGCATGTTGTGCACGTGTATTTTTACTGTAGTTGGAGGAATTCATAGGCTTTTGGTTTGCATGAAGACTGCTCTGGGTGATTAATCAAAAAAATATTTCCCACTCCTCAGTCCGGAGCTTGGGGCAGTGCAGCATTTCCTTGGTGTATTAAGTTGGCAATTTACCATAAGTAACTTCTTAAAAACAAATGTCCTATAAATATAAACCACCAAGATCTTGTGAAACAATTGTCCTCTCTTGGCATCATGCGAAAGTGTGTGCACTTACAGCTATATCCTCAACTTCTTAAAAACAAATGTCCTATAAATATAAACCACCAAGATCTTGTGAAACAATTGTCCTCTCTTGGCAATCATGCGAAAGTGTGTGCACTTACAGCTGTATCCTCAAAACCATTTAACAAACTACAGATTTGGGAGAGGAAGGATGATTGCGTTGGGAAGCCACTGAACTGTATCTTGGAAGGTGTGAGCTCATCTCCCAGCGTTGGCTGTTCCTTTGTGTTTTGACAAATTTCTTTCCGTCGCTCTATTTCTTATTGGTTACAAAGAGGATAATAATAGCTCTTTTCTCCCATGCTTTTGCTTGCCTTGCCTTTATATTGTAAATGCTTTGGGCTGCTTTTTCGATGCACAGCAGCCAACTGAAAAATTTCCACCCTTTGTAATGAACTTGGGTATAAAAACAGGGAGGGTGTAAATGAGCATGCACTGCAGCGTCTTCCCAGAGTGTAGCTACAGTATGATTTAGGCCTAACTTCACAGATAACGTAAAATCCAGAAAGGCTGATGCTATGTTTGTTAGACAGCTAAATGCTGTAGGAAGGAAGGGGTCATAGTCTGAACAAGAGACCGGCAGAGAGGAAGACTATGAGAGCAATTCACAGATGGATGCCCAGAAAGAGGAGCAAACGCAGGAAGCCAGGCATGTTTTTCATCTCACCCCACTGCTATGTCTTACAGAAGGAGCAGGATGAGAAGACCAGTGCAGTGAAGGAAGAGCTGAAGTACTGGCAAAAACTGCGGCATGACTTGGAGCGGGCACGGCTGCTCATCGAGCTGATCCGTAAGAGGGAAAAACTCAAACGGGAGCAGGTAGGTAGTTTTGGCTGTCAAGTTGCTGCTCTTAGCTGTGGTCCCATGCAAGCACCCTGTGCAGAGGAGGAACACGACAGTTTTTCTTGATCCTTTTCCTCTTTAGAGACAACCGTCTCTCCCTGTGTCAGTCACAGGCTTGCACTGTGCCAGGACTGGGCTGCAGAGTGCTGGGAAAATGTATTTGCATAAGTAATGGTGAATTTGATTCCTGACCTATGGCACCCTGGGCCATATTTCTGGGCATGGACCATGGTATTTTGCAGAGTAGAAGTCAGATCTCATTTAATATTTATTTCAGGAATTTTGTAGTGTCTACTCCAGAGAAAGGTCTAGATCACGATTCTGCTTTTCATTTCTAAAGCTAAAAATTCCTGTGTTTTGCCCTTGAAGTACTTTTTTCAGAAGAAAAAGTTTTAAGATGGAGACCATTTACTAAATTTTCCAATTTCCTCTTTGATCTGTGTGCAGTTCTCCAAAGTTGCACCAGTTAAGGTTTCTTCCCACGCTTGCCAGCTTTGCCTGTTGAGGGTCTTTGCTTGCCATACCTGGTTGGTCGCTGCAGCCACAACTGTGCTGTCTGGCATGAATATCTTCAAGGACAGCTTCATGAAAGACTCGCCCTGCGCACGGTGTGCCTGTACGCGTGGCCTCAGGCATTGCCTGGGTGCTCTCAGGCTGTCTGCAGGGCAGGGGGAAAGCAGCATCCTCTGATCACAGCCCCTCTGCAAGCCATTTTTTTGCAGCCAGAAAACTGCCCACAGTTTTCCTGGAGTCTCTTTAATGCCAGCACTGGTTCATTTGCTACGTTGTCCCTGATTTACAGCAGTAGCTCAGTCCTGGTTGCTGTGCGGATATATTTTAGGTAGGAGGATCAAAAAAAAAAACCAAAACCACTCTTGGGCTTTGTTTCTGTTTGCTTTTGATATCTTGATATATCCATATCACAGTTGGTTAAATCCATAAAAGCTTGGTGAAACTATGATGTGCCTTTAAAAAGGATAAGGATATCTAGTTGGAGCTCTGTCCCATCCCAGCTTTTATCTGAGTGGAGAAGGATGCTCCAGAGCCCTCAGACTTTGTTGGATTCTTTCCTGTTTGGGGGGAAGAGTGTGGCCTTTATATCTGTCTTCATTCATTCTCTTACTGATGCTGTCTTGTTGCTGAACACGTCAAATGCAGTTTGCTTTATGTAAACAGATTTGCTTTCCTTTGCTACTGAAGTGCTTGATTTAATGACATCATAAGGGATTATAAGATCAAAGGAATTAAAACGTTAAAGGAGAAAGAAATACTTCTATCTTGTTCCAGTCTTCTTTGAATAGAATTTCAGTGTAAGAGATCAAACCAGAGCTACAGCTTGTTTGCTTGAAATCAGACAGTATTAGAGACTTCATAAAGGATGTAAGAAACTGTGTTGGGAATTTGCAGACATCTAACCACTGTTGTTATTTGGCTTCTGTCTTGAAGTGTGAGAGCTTATATCTTAAACTTTGTTTATGCTCTCTAGTCTAATTGTGGATGTCGGTGTTCATGTAAACACCTACATACTTTTAACTTTTGTCTAATGTTGCTAATTGGCATAATAATATCTTGAGGCGGGGAGTTCTACAGGATAATTTACCAGGCATGAAAAGCTTCTTCCTGTTTTCATTTTTAGTCGTATTATCTTTTTAATTTATGGGGTTTTCTCTTGTTTTGGCTTTATGAGATTGGGTAAACAGGAGTTCCCCATACAAAAGGTTTGGACTGTGCACTTAGGCTCTGCAAAGTGCTGCCTGCTAATGTGCATCCTGCACATGGGGAGCACAAGGTGTTTGCCAGAAATTCTTCAGCAGTGAGTCTACCAGACCAGTGGTACGATGACCTGAGGTTCCCACCACTGAGTAGAGCTGGGGTGATGATTCGGCAGAAGCTGGAGGGAGACACCACTCACATACCTACCAGTCCTCGATAACTGTACTCATCGCTAGCAGGCTGCTATGGAGCTACAGCTCACCCCTTTCAACGTATTTCTACGCACAACACTGGAGCTGCTGCAGGAGAAGGATGCTGCCCAGATCTTCGCAGAGCCCGTTAACCTGAACGAGGCAAGTCTCTTTCCTAGAGGTGTCTAACGGGTTGTAGATGAGGCATTGCTGGGCAGAAGCTCATGTGCTGTCATAACCCTGGAAGCACAAACCACCTTGTCCCAAGCTGCTGGTGGACTAAAGAATATCTCAGAGAGGACTCACAATGTGGGTATCCTTCCAGGCCAAAAAAGGGTATTGTTTTCTGGAAGCTTCAGCACGTCTCAGACAAGTAATGTTTTGCAGAGCCAGGATGTGTCTGCCTTGACTGGGTGACACAGAAATGAACCGCTGGCACTGCCCCTTGCTGGTGGAAAGGGCATTAAGAGTGCTTATGATGGATGCGCTCTAGTTGGCTAGTAAATGGTTTTTGTAATTGTACAGGTTTTATATGTTTAGGTTCCAGATTACCTGGAATTCATTTCCAACCCAATGGATTTTTCCACCATGAGGCGGAAGCTGGAGTCCCACCTGTACCGAACATTGGATGAGTTTGAGGAAGACTTTAACCTTATAGTTACCAACTGCATGAGGTATAATGCTAAAGACACGATTTTCCACCGAGCAGCTGTCCGGCTCAGAGACCTCGGAGGAGCGATATTGCGTCATGCGCGGCGGCAGGCTGAAAACATCGGCTTTGACACTGATGTGGGGATTCACCTGCCCGAGTCACCCAAAACCGAGGACTTTTACCGCTTTTCTTGGGAGGATGGTGAGTGTTTATTAACCTTTTTTCGTCAGGCAGATCATAACTGCGTTCGTTGTTCTGAGCATGTCACTCAGCTTGAGTAAAAATCATAGCCATCATTCAGCACACAAGAATTTTCCTACCCATCTGTTTACCTAAGCATCCATGTAACTCCTTTAGCGCCTCTAAAGAGCAGGATTTCAGGTGAGCCGGGCACTCAGAGCTAGGTGCAGCTCAGCTGCAGCTCTCCTAGTCCATGTCTGCCTTGGAGAAGCCTTGTAACTGCCCATGCTATTTGATTTGTGCCATGGCTGTAGTATAAACTTTGGTATTTTAAAGAACAGTGCAAAGGTGGATCTAGGATTTTTTGCTCTGAGGAAAGCTCATACATTTCATTATAAATTAGCAAGGTATAGAGCAACTGGGTTAGTGGAGCACTGAGGGCTGGGAGGGGGTGATGTGGGGTTGAGGTATTGGAGCCTGAGCAGTCCTTCTAGCCGAGACTTTCTATTGGCAACTTGACCACATCCATTCCCACAGCTGTCTTGAGATGCAGCTCCAAAACATTGATTGGGTAACTTGGGTAAACTTAGTCCAGAGCACTGCTGCCATCCCGCATGCAGAGCTCGCAGTCTGCCACCCGAGTCTTAAATGTTGCAGCCCTCTTGGATGCAGACAGTCTGTTATGAAATTTGTGTTGGTGTGCGACAGCGCAGCGCTCGGCTGTCTGCCCTGCTCCGTTGGATGCCAGCCCTTCAGCAGAGCCAGAGGACTGCCAAACATGTTCTGTTTGTGGTCTGATTTTGTCGTTTCATCTTGGCAATGAAATAGGTTTCTGCCAAGGACCTGGACTGTGAGCTGTCTTGCGTGGGTGCAGACACATACCCTTCCACTGTTGCCCCTGGGATGGTAGCGGGAACTGGAGGGCAGTGCAAGATAAATCAGCTGCTCTTCACCCAAAGGAAGGAAGTCCAAGCTCCAAGGTTAACAACTCCTAAATCCATGAACTAAAGCAATTGGTTCATGAATAGCAGCGGTGGGAATGAGGCGTGGCGGTGATCCCAAATGCTTCTTTAAGAAGCCTTGCTCCTTCCCTTCACAGTTACACTCTCTTTTGATGCAGTGGATAACATCCTCCTCCCGGAGAACCGGGCTCACCTCTCCTTGGAGGCCCAGCTGAAGGAGCTGCTGGAGAAGCTAGACATGGTGAGCACGATGCGGTCCAGTGGCGCCCGGACGCGACGCATCCGGCTCCTGAGACGGGAGATCAACTCCATTCGGCAGAAGCTGGCCCAGCAGCAGAACAAGACCATGCCCAATGGGGAGCCTGTGCAGCGGGAAGAGGGGCTGGATAAAACATCAAGGGAAGGGGATGAGGAAGGAGAGAAAGGTGAGAGGTTGCAGGAGGATTTTAGCTCCAGCTCTCCTAGTGCATGTCAGCAGTCAACACCTGCTGTTTCTCCTGTCTGTGGCCCTAGTGCCTGTCCCTGGCCCTAGTGAAAGATGGGAATGGCTGTTGGTAGTTATGCGAATACCTCTTTCTAAAATGTTCAAGCAGATTCTTTATTCCTTTAGCAGATGATGCCAAGCCCCCACATCCTCCAACCCTGGAACCCACAGGACCTGCACCCTCCCTCTCAGAGCTGGACTCTCTGCCGGACCCTCCAATGCTCAAACCCATCAGTGAAAGCAAGTCCTTGAATCAGCTGCAGAAGAGGGTGATGTCGGACAGGGATCTTTTTGACAAGAAGGCACTGCAGCGGGAGAGCCAAGCCTTCCAGCGCCTGCTCAGCGACAACGGCCTGAACGGACTGGCCTTGCCGCCGGCAGACACCCCTGCCAGCCCCCCTTTCAGCGGCGTGGGCCGACGGACATCTGTCCTTTTTAAAAAAGCGAAGAATGGGGTGAAGCTGCAAAGAGGCCTGGACTGCTCCTTGGAGAACGGGGAGGACCACAGGCAGAGCGGGAAGCTTTCACCCTCCCGCCCTGACGGGGAGCGACAAGCTCGGAAGCGGCCTCAGAGCAGGACCTGCAGCGAGAGCGATGGAGAGAAGTCGCCCAGGCAGGCGGGACAGAGAGGTAATTCCTTGGGATTTCTCGTCCTTCTGTACTCTTGGGAACTGTGAGATCGGGCTGAGGGAGTGGGAATCTTGGCGTTGAGTAAAGACATCTGCATCCAAACTACTCACCTAAAACTCGCTTAGGGGAAACATAGTCCCCATGACCAGACGTGCCTGATGAAAGCTTCATCTCTTCCACACATTTCCAGAATAAGGCAGACAAGACATGTCCTAATGAGAGGGTGTTTGCCGTTTTAGTAAGGCAAGCCAACACATCCCGCTGCTTGCAAAGCTGTTGAATGGCCTGGCTGGAGACTCCAGGCTCTCCAGTAAGGGCTGAGGAGTGTTGG
>NW_010532014.1:564-14511 GCF_000687285.1 Phaethon lepturus | reverse complement strand
TTCCTGCCCTCATGGAGGGGTTTGCTTTGGCTCGGCCACTCTTAGAAGTGAGAGTTTCCTCCTGCAGAAATGGTGCATTTGATTGGAAGTGGGCAGTGGACCCAGAACACAGCACCCATGTGAGATAAAATGTTAAACATTGCTTTTAAATCGGCTGGACCGTCACTTCTGGCATTTAAATAACATTAGTGGGAATACTGAGCAGGTTCCTTTTCAAATTAGATCTGCAAATGAGAATAAGCAGCTGAGATGAAATTTGGAAAGGCATAAGGAGCATCTGAGTGACAGCAGTGTGATTGCCTTTTAATTTTATGTTAACAGCTGTCATGGGACAGTTCCCATCTGTAAGGCTTGACTTAGCCCATACCTCAAATAATATCTTAAAGTTATTTGGCTGTCAGAAGGTTGCTAGCAAATCGAGAGTGGGAGGAAAGCAACTGAATGTAGGTATTGACGTACCAGGACAGGTTAAAGGAAAACAAGTGGCTTCTCCAAAGAAAGGCAGCTAGTTGAGGGACTCACCATCACCATCTGCCAGTAATTAAAGCAGAGAAGAGTTGCCCACAGTGGATACAGGTCAGAATGAGATGTTGAAACTAAAAAAGGGAAAATACAGGCAGGGTTCTGGAAAATCACTGATAACTAGGCAGTGTCATTTTTCCTCTGCTGAAGCAGCACTGGTGGTTTTTTCCTATGAGTTGCAGCACTGCTTTTGTGATTCAGCTCCTTCCACTGTTTCAAACACAATTGATTTCTCCTAACTGGAGGGAGTGTCTGGTGTGCCAAATCTGTGTTACCGCAGGAGCAGGTCAGCGTGATCGGGGCTGTCAGAACAAGGTGTTTCCCAGAAATGTGCTCCTTTTGGCCGTTCCGTATTTACAGCTGGAAAAACAATAGTGGCCTTGGCATGTGTTTGCCCTTTGTATGGCTTTTGAGGAGCCCACAGGGAACCTGGGGGCGATGGGTCCCTGGATGGGGGAAGGCCGTGGTCATCTGGCTTCTTGTGCCTGCTCTGGGCTTGGGGATGCCCTCGGGGGTCACTCCCTGTCCACCCCCGAGGTGGGTGGACCTGCCTGTCCTTGGTTGTGGGTCTTGCCTAAGCTCAGAGGTGATCCCAGCGCTCCGTGTAGGTATCCTTCTAGTGCACAGAGCAGTAAACCTGGCAGTTCCAGCACCGTCAGCATCCAGGGCAAAGAAGCGAAATACTCCACTTACAGCGACCGTGACATTTGTACTGGGCAGAGAGGAAGGTGGTGGGGAGCCTTCTTCCACCCAGGGGGAATTTCCTTCCTCAGTGTCTGCTCTGTCCACTGGAAAATCTCATTTCCAGAAATTGAAGCAACAAGTTTTTCCTAGAGCAGTTTTGTCTCAGCAAGGAGCCTGTAACCAAAGAAGCCATGGTTTTATATGCTTGCTGCCGTGGGCAGGGACCAGCCCGGCAGCCAGGCCCGGGGCGAGGCAGGGAGAAGTCCCTGGCAGTCAGCATGAAACCTCTGTGTCTTTTCCAAACGACGTATGAGCAAGTGGTTCATTTCCTGGCCTCTGGGCTTGCCCAGCAAGCTGGATGCTGCGTGGAGGTCTCCTATACCATCCCTGGGCACTTCTCCAGCACTTGCTTCTTCAGAGACAGCCTAATTTTTCATGTGTCAGGGTAGAAATACCTTTTATTCGTCACCTTTTGGTTGCAGCTGAGTCTGGGGAACTGGGTGCAGAATTTCCCTCTCTGGTTGAAGTACTCAGCATCTTTGTGGCTGGAATTCATAGGACGGTGACCCCTACCTGAGTCTTGGCAGCATCTCTGTGTGTTGCTGCTGCTTCTTTGGGCTGATTCCCCTTTGTCTCCTCGGCAGGAGTGACTAATGGCTTTGTGAAGCATGCGGAAAGCGGCTCTGACTCGGAGTGCAGCTCTGGCCTGGGCGGTGGACTGATGTTTGAAGCCTGCAGGTAAGCATCCCATGCGAAACTGTTCCCCAGAACACCTCCTTTGTCTGGATTAATCTGCCTGGTTTTATTGTACGACTTCTTTGTTTCAAACCCAGCTCAAGCTGTAGGTCCCAAAAGCAGTGCTTGATTTTTCAAGCAAATGAGTGTCTGTTACGCTTCTGTTCTTCAACGCGTACACGTCCTCTGCTGCTGCACACCTTCTTGCCGTTCCTGAGAGCCAAAGCTAGAAAAACCTTGAACTCGGATGTCCAGTTCAGCACTGCAGGTGAAGCTGAACTTCTGCCACGTACTGAATTGCTGCTTTCTTCCTCTCAGGGGTTTAAAAGCAGAATGGGGCATTTCAACTAGGACTGAACAGACTTAAAGCAAACATCTGCCATCTTTTGGTCAGATGTAGTAGGCATACATGGGCACCATATCCATTTTCAGGTCTTATCTGCCTGTCACAGCCCTCCTAACACTGACTGAAGTCATTTCACAGCCCTTTCACTTCACGGTAAAACCTGTATTATGCCAGAATCACATTTTTGTGTGTTGTGAGGACGTTTGATGGATAAGATCATCGAGGACAGACAGAAGCAAGACTTTCTTAGCTGATACTCTTAGTAATATTTTCAGTGCCTTGAACATGTCATTGCCCTCTGCTTGTCTTTGATGACCCCGGGGGTGATGACCTATCACTAGAGAAATATGTTCAGACATTTTATGCTTCCTCCCAATGTTTAGTTAGTCCTGCAAGATTTCAAGCTTGCAATGTCAGTTGGGCACTTAAAATCATAAAGTTCCTCATACATACTCATTCTCAGGACTGAAGCTACAGTTTAAAACTATTAGCTTTGTAACAAATTATTCTGCAGCAGAGTTGAATCCCGGGAGCATTTTTCAAATGAGAACTTCACTCTGCTATGCAGAGCGATCCCATGGTGGCTGTCAAGAGGTGTATAATTTTGCAATTGTAGCTAAGGTTTGATTAGTGTTTCCATTATAAATCTGTTCACCAATGCTTTTGTGCCCATGAGAAGGGGCAAGGCCCTGGGTTTGGAGGAGCAGTTCTGGTGTGAGGGCTTTTCCCCACGGCAGAGTGATCCCATCTCCACAGTCAGGTGCTGGGCAGCCCGAGGGAAGCATGTAGTGCTGCAGTAAATTATCTCTCTTAGCACATGCTGAGTCCCTTGGAGGCACAGGACCTCCAGCCCTTCTCTGAGATGGTACACCCACCCACCTCTTCATCTCTCCCCTCTTCTCTGGGCTGCATGCCCAGATCTTCAGCTCAGTTATTGCCTGAATGCTACCACGACCCCCGTGCAGATCTCGGAAGAAGCTATAATCGCAATAAACTCTCATAAGGCGAGCTGCGTCGAAGGGAACGAAACCGAGAGATCTGGATTCGCGCATAGCTACAGTGTCACTTAAACGGAGGGCCCTTGAGTCATGCAGACTTCATGGGGTGAGGATGCTGTCAGAACAGGACCGGGAGCCAGAAACTCCATTTCAAACCACGTCTTGGCCTTATGGCCCCACCATCTTTGCCTCCATTTCCCCTTCTGTAAGTGAGGGAGACAAATCTGAATTCACAGGCGAGTGTGGACACTTGTTAGTTGATATTTGTATAGTACTTTGAAGATGAAAAGTGCAGCGTAAATGCTTATTACAGTAATTGCAAGCAATTCACATAGCAAAAATTACATTAGAGCTATGTGACACCCACAAAACAAGGAATTAAAAACAAGCTGATGTCTCATGGATAACTTGTACAATTATTCTGTTTAGGAACAGCTCTGTTTACAGCTTTTTCTCCACTCTTTGAGCAGCAAATTCACTCAGAATGGGCTGGTTATTAGAATATTGTGAATTAAAAAAAAAAAAAGAATCAGTGAAAAAATATGATTGCTTCAGGTGAAGAATAGTCCATTTTCTGAAATGTTTGCAGTAATGAGGTAAAAGGATGTTCAGGACATGGGCTGGTAGAGTCCAGTTGCATATATGCTCTCCAGCATGACGTCTTCGCTGGGTTTCTTCCTCATGTTCACAGCTTGGTTTCCATTAGGCCCCTTTCATTGCTCATGGCAATGGGATGACATCCGGTGTATTTGCACCAGAAGACGTATTGATGACATTTTGCTCAAGTATTCAGTGTTCTTTTCACTGTCAAGAGTGCACCAGTACAGCAATTTTGCAGTATTTTAAGCAGAGCTGAGGGATCCATTTACTTGGCTTTGTTTTCAAGGGTAACCTGTTTTTCTCTAATACCTACTTTTCCATTTCTTTCGAACAGTGGTTTGATGCCTCCCAAGCGAAGTCGAGGGAAGCCAGCTCTTTCTCGGGTGCCCTTCTTGGAAGGTGTGAATGGAGACTCCGATTACGGCAGCTCAGGTGAGAAGGGCTGCACAGCAGCCCCACTTTGGGGAACCCCTTGCTCCGGTCCCACCACGCCGTAGGGCTGACATCCATCTGAACCAGGGGGAGCAGGTCTTGCCGCACACTGGGAACCAGTCCTGCACGAACTATCCAGGATGTACACTCAGGCTGCTGACCTGCCCCTGCGTTATTACCTGCTTTGTTACAAATTTAGGTTATTACATAGAGGGTTTTTCCTGCTTTCACTTTTGCTGATTGCCTGTGCCCTGTGTTCCCCGCAGACGGGTGCTTTCTGTAGGTCTGGTGTGCGTAATGTGCCTGGCACTGTCGTCTTCTGTTCTGGGACTAGTTCTCTTTAATGATGCTGCAATACAAAGAGTAAATCATAATTACAAGAGGGGTCTCTCCGGAGATGACTTCATAGCTGTTCCCTTTTGTATTGCTATCATTGCTTTCAAGGTCTTTAACAAAGTCATCTTTGTCAGACTGTGCTATACATCAGTAAAATTAAGTCACACTCCTCTAATACTACCCAAGGCACTACGCCAATCTTCCAGCACTCACACAACCAGACTCTTGTCTTTTCTTATGGTGTGTCAATGGTAGAGTTGTTGCAGGTTTATACTGAAATCAGAATTCAGCTTTGAGTCCCTGGTATGCCTGTGCCCTTCTGCACAGCTCCCGTTCGCTGGCTCCCATCTTTCTGGGAACCGTTATTATCCCGGACCCCGCACGCTCAGCAGTCTGCTTTGGAGATAAGCTTACAGAGCAGGGCTGGTACCGGGAGAGTTAAAATCGGTGGGACAATTCTGTGTTTTAGAACATCATTTCATGGAAGAATACACCTGGAATGCAATAATGGAGAAGCACATCAGATCCCTCTTGGCAGGGTGCTCATTTGGGTTGTACTCAGCATTTTCTAGATTCAGTCTGACTTCTGGTAAAGCCAGTGTTTGACCATTCACCCCCAGAGTAAGCACTATTTGCTGTAAAATTCACATTACTAAAGATTACTCGTTTTCCAGGACCAGGGGCTGGTAGATTAGTTATTCATGTCTTGAATGGATCTTCTGTAATACTTCTGACTTAAGTTTGCAAAAATTGATGGCTATAGACTTCTGTCAATGAGAACCAGGCATTTCCTGCAGAGATCAAATAGCCCCAAGGTATATAGCATCAGAACAGTCTAGATATTTGTATTTAAGAGGAATAAAAAGGAGCCCTCTCAACAGTGCTCCAATTAATCTCAGATACAGCTTCATCAGTTCCATTGAGAATGGGTTTGGTTTGGTGGAGCCTAATGGACCAAATTCATCTCTTATATACGTATATACCCATTTGATTTCAGTGGTATAGCAGCTATTCACTCCGGAACTGAATTTGATTAATATTTTCATATTGAAGAGTTCATCTGAAGCTACATGCATGCATAGACTTAGACCCATAATGTAGGAGACTGTGGATTTAGTGCAGATCGTGGCTGTACTGACAGAGCATAAAGACGGCTGGACATTCACTGTGGCCAGGCTGGATCTCACTGCAAGTTAAATTTTATCATAAACTTAGTGCAGATGAGATGTGTGTCTTACCACCTCTGGTTTGGATACCCAATGCGTATAGGTACAAGCAATAAGTGGCTTTCCATTTTGCTCTACATCTTGTTCAGGAGAAATGGTTTGGAATTATGCATATGTGCATGCAGTAATGATTAAATGTGTGCTATGCCGAGTAGCTGGACAATAGGTTTGTTATGAAAAAAGTGAAATTTCAGCTTTCTGCTTGCTGCAGAAGCAAATAGGTTAAAAAATAAAAACAGAAATACTGTCAGGATGTTTCAATTACAACAGTAGTTCATCTGTTTTAGCTGGTTGTTACCGAGACAGCGCAGGCCATCATGCCCAGGTTAGATGACGGTGTGGTCTCTTGTGTTACCATAACCCCCTTGCTAGTAATTGCCCTCCTAAGCCCTGTCTCCTCCTGTCCCTTAGGCAGGACTCTCCTGATGGCCTTGGAGAGTCAGGCCGAGCTGGAGCCCTTGGAGCTTGTGTGGGCCAAGTGCCGCGGCTATCCCTCCTACCCTGCCTTGGTAAGTACCCCGTCGCTGTCTCGCAGCCTGTACCTGCAGCACAGGTAGCTCAGAACACAGTGCTAGTGTGCAGTGTAACCAGACAGAAAAGGAAAACTACCCAAAATCATGCAATAAGTGCTTCCCCCCCGCCCCTTCTTTCCCCTTTGCACAGTTAATTTTCCCTGTGCTCATTGTTTCAGAGCATTGCAGAGGATTCATAAAACATTGGTCTCTCGGTGCCAGGGATAGGAGGAGATCTTTCCTCTCCTCTCCTGTTCACTCTTCAGGTATGGGGAAAGAGATCAGTACTGTTGGCATGAGAAGACCGAAATTTCATAAAGGCAGGCACCAGTTTCCACTGGTGTCTGAACTGGCCGCACATTTTCCTATATAGCGAGTACAACTCCATAGGCAGGTGCCCAACTGGCATATGTTTGATTTAAACAATGAGAATATATGCATGTGTTTGCACCTAGTTCTTTGAATGACATTTCCTTAATATTTATCTGTCTTTGGATATTTGACTATTAATGTGAAATCCATAAACCTGGCTTCAGTGAGCGCCGTACTCGGCTCCAAAGCAAGACATGACATGCAACGGTTGCTAACAAGTGCCAGTACCACTGCAGGCTTTTAAGTGCTTGTTAAGTTATCAACAGAGATTGCTGAAGTAAGTCTGTAAGTAAGGACGTGAGATAGGCTGACTATATTTTGTTGTTTCTGCTACTTTTAAATATATCCCTTGAGACGTGGCTTTTCCTGCCGTCTCTGCGGCACGTAATTTCTGCATGGCTGTAGCCATCCCCTAAAGTACCTTTATGGTTGGGATCGCTAAGGCAGGCAGCGCTTGTGACTGCTGAGAAATTCTGGGGGATGAAGGCAAGTGTAGTCATCGTGGAAATTACACAGGTCTCTACATCCAAGCAGCGGAGCTGTGAAACCAGGCGTAAGCTGACACGGCATGTGTGCCTGGCCGTGGCTGAGCACAATTCTGATGCCATCAAAAAGGGCAGATTCTGCTAAAAGAGTGACCCTCATCCGTGCTTTTACTCGAAGCGGGAGCCCAGAGGAGAGAACAGCTACGGATCTGCTAGCCATGTTGGCCAGCCAAAGCATTTTTAGTTCTTTGTGTGGCTACAGCCGAAGTTAAATTGTGCTTTAGCGTGGCTTTAAACACTGAGATTGCCCCCCAAAAAGGGCATTTTTCTGGCAATCTGTTATGGTGGAAAAGTATCTTAATAAATTCCTACAGCTGACCAATGTCAAAGCCAAGCTGCTTTTTCAAGCCCTTGGGAGCCAAGATCAGGAGGCAGAGGGGAGCAGACCGAGTATTGCATCCAGCCTTTGCTCCTTCGTTCTCCTCCTGTGATCACACAGCACGAATGTTGAACGCTGACTTTTCTGCTTTTCTACGGGGAGAATCGATGCATCTGTTGTTACTTCTCTCCAAAATGACTATAGTCTGCGTTCCCCCTCGCCTGATAAAGCTGGCACTGCTTGTTGATGCTCTCCAAATATCGGGCCCGATTCTGATAGCAATATAAATCTGAGCAGTGCCGCTGAAGGCGATTGAATTGTACCAGAATGGAGCTGTTGTGAAATCGCATTATGCCTGCAGAGTACAGCAATGGTCTTTCATTTATTGTACGAGTTTGGAGCGAGGGAGGGAAATCCTGTGCTCAACACAACGATACTGAGTTTGTACTTAAATTACCAATTAGTGTAAATGCATCTACATCCACACAGGACCACACACTTACGTCCTTCCCCTGTTTTCAGATTGGGTGCTTGGCTTTTGGGCTGACTGGCTTCCCTTCCACAGGGGAAATCTCGAGGACAGAAAAATTCTTTAAAAGTTGCCACTGAGACAGAGCAAGCAATTTTGCTTACCCATCCGAAGTAGATTGTAATTGTCTAGCTTGAGTGGACTGAAAGAACAGGAACAAAAAAATGCATTCTCTGCAGTTACTTGAAGGGTTTTGTGCTTAAATATCCTTTCCCTGTGTCGCTAGATAATCGATCCCAAGATGCCGCGCGAGGGTTTGCTCCACAATGGAGTTCCCATCCCAGTCCCACCCATGGATGTGTTGAAGTTGGGGGAGCAGAGGCAGACAGAGGCAGGAGAAAAGCTCTTCCTTGTCCTTTTCTTTGACAACAAGAGAACCTGGTGAGTGCCTGCAGACAGGCGGGGGCCTGTGGTGAGTGCTGTGGCAGAGAGGGAAGATTTAACGTAATCTTTGGTATATGGGACCATACAGGGATTATGGTGATGATGATGTTACATGTAAATTGGAGAATTTAAACATGCAGAAGTCAAGAAGAGTCCAAATGAGGAGGCCAGGCTGCTTTTCCCTGGCCCCAGAGCATGACATCTGACTGTTCCAATACCGTGGTGAACAGCCCAGCATCCTTCACCCAGAGGTCACATCACCACAAAAATAATACTGAGGTACATGAAGAGCCAATTTAGTAGTCAAAACACGCGGCAAATTACAGAGAACATTTAATTTTAAAACACCAGCAGACTGAGCAGCCCGTTCCACTGCTGCACAAAAGGTTTGCCAAAAATCTCCAGGGTAACGTTTTCAAAATGCTGGGTTTATTCTGTATTTAGACTTGGCTGATTTTTCAGAGGTGCCAGGTACCTGCAGTTTTCAAATTGAGGTATTTGTTTAAGATGGAAAATGTAGCTGTAAGCACATGGTTCAGGGCAAGTGAAGTATCTCAAGGCCTTTTACTGGTCTGTCTCAGACGGACTGAATCTTCTGATTGTAGTATCAGTGTCTGACCATGCTCACATGCTAACAATAACCCAGCCAGATATAATAAGCCACAAATCACTGAAGTGCCTTAAAAATGAGCATTGAGGCTTTGAAATCCGTATGTGAAACAATGGGAAACTTGCAAAATTGGAGCATTATACTGGAAGAGGTGAGTCCCGATAAGGAGGCAGACAGCCGCACGCTGAACCCGCTGGATTATTTAACCAGAAAATGCCATGTGGGAACATGAACCGAGCAAATCGGTTGTCACAGAGGAGGCAATACCTGTGCCCAGCTGGAATCGCAGATCCGGAGAGTTTTTTGCGGACAAAGCGGATGCTGGGCTGTTGGGGTGCACATGGGAACGGAGGAGAGAATGGGCTTGCCTCTTCTGCTGCTGCCTCTCTAAAATAAGTAAGCTTGAAAAGGAGCCTCGTGGTACTTCGGGAGACCTTCTCCTTATTCTCCTGGGGAAGGTCTTTGCCGGTGTCCCTGGAAGAGCGAGGAACCATGAGATCAGGGAAGGGCAAGGGGCTGGAGGAAGGAGGCGAACGTTGCCCGGAGGCTGTGTCGCAGCTGGAGGGAAGGCGCATCATGGGGGGAGAGCGGAGCCGGACTCGCCGTGGGGTAAAGCACCAAGGGGGAGTGTTTCGCCCTGCATTTTGGGGCTGCTGCAGTGTTTTATGCAGTTTAAAGAGAGAGAGGCAAGGTACAACACAGGCAAAGAAAAGCACGTGCCGTCGTCTTGGGAAGCTGAGAAGGGGGTCACGTTTGCGTAACTTGATGAATATGTTTGTGTCCTCCGGGGAAAAGAGGTGCCAAGAGACGCACTCCTGAGGCTTTTTATTAGTACGCTGCATTCTTTCACTGTCCCCGATTTACCAGAACCAGAACTTGATACAGGGCACGTTCTTCAAAGAGGTCCTAATGATTTTTAGCTGAAAATCACTGGCAGTGCCGTGCTTGCTGTTGCTGTAGTCATCAGTTTTGAAAAATCTAAATCCAAACGTGTAATTGAAACTACCTTCCCAATAACAATCAGCATTTCCTTGGCTTTGCTCTGCTCTTGTTGAAGGCAAGCTCTGCTGGATGTTTACACTCTTAAACGGCCACTTAGAGCCTTGTGTGCCATTTGTGGGAAGCTAAGGCACCTTAGGAAAGTCCTAAAAACCCCTCTTAGTGCCAGATCCAAATTCTGCTCACTTCTGTGGTGCTGCAGACAGGTCACAGAGACTGCAACTGGCCCCTCATCTTCGTGGTGAAGATAAGCTGAGCCCGTCCTGGGTCGCCCATGTTGGCTGGCTGGGAGGTGCACTGAACTGTGCTTAGCAGTGGCTGAGGTTTAACTCCTAGGGCTGGACGTCGTTAGGAAAGATGGCTAGCATGTTTCTGAGTGTGCTCGTTAACCTGGGCTAATGACTGCACAAGAAAAACTGGCTGTAGAAAAGGCACTTGCAATTTAAGTCATCAGTTGGTTGGGGTCAACCTGGGCTTGGGACATGTCTGCTGGAAGCTGCCTGCTTCCAGATGATACTCAGTTGTGGTCACCCAAACCCTGATGCTTACAGGCTCTTGGAACAAGGCAGAGCTTTCTCTGGGATAAAAACTTCCTTTCCACCATGGAAGTCCCTGTATTTGCTGCTCTGTGGAACACAGGAGTTTCCAATTTTCCCCTGGAGCTCCAAGGAGCATCGAAAGCCTTGAGTAAGGACTCCAAGGAGAGATAAAACTGTGCTTGTGCAGGAAGGCATTTTGGCTACAGGTGGTTCTTCCATGTCAAATGCAGGCATTTACACGGTTGTAACATCATTGTGGGGTGTTAATTATAAACAAATAGATCACAGGAACGTGGCTGCTCCTGGGGAGGAGATGACAACTAGTGACTAATTGCTCCCGAGACCTGTGGAGAATGTTTGAGGAGGTGGAGTACTTGACCATGTCTTGGAAACTCCTGGGACAAACTCCTTGTCCTGTTGCAGCAGGTATGAGCCAGTCAGCCTCCCGCAGAGAGCTCGGCCGTAGCGTTGCAAGGGCAAGAGGCCTCCAGGCATTTGCTCTTCTTTCCCCCTTTCCCCACTCGATGCCCTCGGTGATGGGGCTTTGTGCTCTCCTTTCTATTGCAGGCAGTGGCTTCCGCGTGACAAAGTCTATCCCCTCGGCGTGGACGACACAGTGGACAAGTTAAAGATGATGGAAGGCCGAAAAACCAGCATCCGCAAGTCCGTGCAGGTGGCCTACGACCGAGCCATGATTCACATGAGCCGCGTGCGGGGAGATCATCCCTTCGTTACGTCCGGTTATCTGTAAGGGGCCGGGGTGGCCGGTCCTCCTTTTCCTCCAGACCGCGCGCTCGCAGAGCGGACCGTCTCGAGCGCGGACCGGCCAGGGGATGATGCCGTTCCCAGCAGCTGTCAGCACTCCTCGAAGTTCCCTGAAACGTGCCAAAAAGCCTGTCCAGCTTCTTTCTGAATGTGTCTCGCTGAAGAGCTGGCAGGGGATGAAATGTCTAGTCTACAGGGCCAGGAGGAGGGTGGTTGGGAAAAGCTGCCGGGTGACGGGAGCCGAGGGGAGCCGAGGCAGCGAGCGGAGCGCAGCGCTCGGATGTTGGGACCTCGTGCACCCTCCCTCGCCCCTGCCTCCCCCGTGCCGCCGGGGTTTCGAAGTCGTCAGCCAGCCCCGAGTAATTCCCGGGAACCCGTCACCACCATAACCGAACCAGGATCCTTTACGGAAATCCCAACTGGACTTTCTTGTGCCAAATTTACCCTGACCGTCATCGGCCTTTTTATTTTTTAAATGACGTCGATTGTCCCATCGCATTAAAAGAAAAATCGTAGCTGGGAGTTTGCTCTACGATTCTTCCTGCCTACGTACACAGCGTTTTCGTGTTAGATTTCTCTCACTGCGTTTAGAAAAGCTTGAGATATTTTGGTAACCTTTCCCTCTGCTGCACACACTTACATGCACAGAGCTTTAAATACGAAAAGCGAATTACCTGATTTTTGTGTGTGTGTGTACGTCCTAGGAATTTATTTGGTAGTTTCACATTTAAATTCTCATTTCTGTGACTGTGCTTGTTCCAGTAACATTTCACATCACGGTTTAGTACAGTACTGAGTCCAAGCAAAGATAACTTCCTTTTTTTAAGAAGCAAAACTAATTTTGGAGGTGTCTAATGAGCTGGAGCAGCTTTGCAGGCACTGAGGTTGATCAGGGTTGGAGGGAGATACATCTTTTGTGTTGGTTTATGCACATTTGGTGTAAGGCTCCTTTTCCTTTCTTCCCTTTTTTCTGACTCTAACGTTTTCCTCTGGCTCGGTTTGGGTTGAAACCAAGCACTAACTAGAGCACACGACCATTTTGCCTTTTCGCCTTCGCCCACACATGCTTATCCTTTCCCTGGTGTGTGGGTCTCCAGCGATGTCATCCATTAAATCCCTGATAAACCCAGCTCCGCGGACAATCCCTGCTTTTTTGGGGTCTGCATCGCAAAAACGGGGACAACCGATGTTTGGAAACTTGATGACAAAACCTTTTCTATTAGCCAAGGACTTTATGATTTCTCTGATCTCTTCTGTTGTGTATCTCTTTTTGCTTTCCCATTATAAGAACCAAAGGTGCAGAGCAAGATTGTAGATTGAATATCATCATTTCGCTTTTTAACTCGGTATTTTTTTATTATTTTAACTTTTTCATACTGAAAAGAATGTGGGGTCAAAATAATAATAATTAATAATAATGAATAGCGGGGAGTAATCACTGCCATTTCTACTTGGTCTACTTTTTTAAAATACCACTTCTTATGCATTGGGACACAGAACCACACTTTAAGGACGATTCCTGTAACATATACAGATGGGGCATAGGATTTTGTAAAAATAATAATAATAATAATGCCTACGGAGTGTGGCTAGGGAAGGATGTTGTGTATATAGTTGTAAAATATTGTTCTAAATTATTTAGACCTATTGTCACCATTCTTGAAGTCCTCAGTTGTGTTGCTGGGTCTTTTATATGCACACAGTGTAATTTATTTAAAGGAACATACACTTTTCCAGGTGGTAGCTCAGCTGTGGACTTGTGACCTGTGTATATGTTTTAAGATCTTGGGAGTTGGGTTTTTTGGTTTTGTTTTGGTTTGTTTTTTTAAATGACATTTTAGAATTTGAATTGGCTAATATCCTGCTGTTGCTACGGGACCTAAACGTTACTGTCAGTCTGCTGTAAAGCACAGATAGCTCTATTTATTGTAGAAAGTGAGTTTATTTGCTTTCTAGAATTGTTTATATCAGATGGTATAAGAGAGGTAATAAGAAAATCTATGCTTGTAAAGAAAAAGAAAAGCTAATTTTACCTACTATAATCTGACTGTCTGAGACTATATTTTCTCTCTGAGAAATAAATGTTCTAATGTATAAAAAAAAAAAAAGAGTCCTCCTTTGCTAGTGTTGTCCTGAGGTCCAGGACGTCACTGGCCGGGATGGTTTTTATTCATCCCAGTCGTCCCAGACGCAGGCGTAAAGCGGTTGCAAAGAGCAGCGATGGGGAAGGGGCAGGCGGACGGATTTCTTGCGCTGCCTCGAACATCTGCGGGAGGTGAGTTTGTTCCTTGTGCGATGGGGAACAGGGTTGGGTGCTGCAGGAGGGGATCCCACCTGGCTGGGTGCTGCGGGAGGGGATCCCACCTGGTTGGGTGCTGCAGGAGGGGATCCCACCTTGTTGGGTGCTGCGGGAGGGGATCCTACTTGGTTGGGTGCTGTGGGAGGGGATCCCACCTGGTTGGGTGCTGTGGGAGGGGATCCTACTTGGTTGGGT
>NW_010532014.1:0-269 GCF_000687285.1 Phaethon lepturus | reverse complement strand
GCGGGGGGACGTCCTGCTTGGTTGGGTGCTGCAGGAATCCCACCTGGTTGGGTGCTGCGGGAGGGAATCCCACCTGGTTGGGTGCTGCGGGAGGGGATCCCACCTGGCACTGGGGGTGGCAGCCCTCTGGCCAGGGGCTGGCTGAGAGCCCCGAAGGGATGGGAATTGGGGAATTGGGGGCTTGAATCCCATCTAGTGATGCTCACGGGGGGCCGGGGGGCTGCTGTGGTGCTGGGCCATGGGTCGTGGGATTTGCCGGCCGACAGAGC
>NW_010532013.1:326-617 GCF_000687285.1 Phaethon lepturus | reverse complement strand
AGGTCAGCTTCACAGTGGATGTGCTGCAAAAGGCTGGATATCAGTATTTCAGAGCAGCATTTATATATTCACATATACACCCAACTACCCTCCCCGCAGGAAGCACAGCTGTCTTCAGATACAAGCGACAATTACGATCGAAAGCCTGAAAATCACTTTGTTTTTCTTCCTTGGAGGTAATACGTCCAGACAGCTTTCACGGTCCTAAAATACACAAACATCTATTTTGGGGTGCAAGAAGAGACGCTTGTGTTCTGCGTGGAGTTACTGAGGCATCCAGAGCAGGAGGAG
>NW_010532013.1:0-256 GCF_000687285.1 Phaethon lepturus | reverse complement strand
GGCAAAGCAGTTGTCAGTGCAACACCTTCCCCCAAACCTATTATATAACCTATGTACAATTTAAAGCAGGATTTTTTCGCTTTCCCCCGCGCCGCAGGACCCGAGCGCGCCTCCCCGGCGATTACTCAGCACAAATTTGCCATAAACAACCCCTCGCATTCGGCCGTGCGCCGTCCCGCTCTCCTTCCATGGCAGCCCGCTCCCGGCTCGGCTTTCCTTACCCTGCTCCTCAGGCGCGGGCATCCTCCTGGCCCGG
>NW_010532012.1:0-1146 GCF_000687285.1 Phaethon lepturus | reverse complement strand
AACCCCTCTGCAGAACCGGCGATACTGCAGTTCATCTGCCCCAAACATCATCATTAACGTTGCTCCCCCCAGCCCTTATTCCCTCTTCATGAGCTGATATAAAATGAAGACAAGCTCCAACAACAGGCGAGCAGTGACGGACAAAGGGCTCCGGGTGCGTAATGGACTGTGCGCCTTGACCTTGGCTGTTCCTCCGAAGAGAAATCTGCGGTTTTCTTCTTTTGTATTCAGCCACCGATGTTAACCCCCAAGTTAAATTAGCAGCCTGCTATGGCACAGTCCCTTTCCAGGACGTCTGAAAGGTGCAGGCCCTCGGAGGCACACACGGAAAACCTAATTCCTGCTTTCTCCATGATCTTGTCTGTGTTACTCGAAGTTGTTATTAAGCTACTCTAATTATTTTTTAAATCCAATAAAGACACCTAATATGTGTAATTTTAACATAACGTATTGTGAATAGTGTGCAGTTTAGTGATATTATCAGTGCTAAAATAGATGGTGCTACTCATGCAGCTGTGAGCGTTTATTTTCACTATTAGCCTGAAAGAAGTGGTCTTGATCTATTTGTAATTATACATTTAGGACCGTTACGTCTGACCCCCTTC
This sequence comes from Phaethon lepturus, assembly GCF_000687285.1. Taxonomy (NCBI): domain Eukaryota; kingdom Metazoa; phylum Chordata; class Aves; order Phaethontiformes; family Phaethontidae; genus Phaethon; species Phaethon lepturus. The sequence continues at coordinate 541 of NW_010532012.1, read as the reverse complement.
TTTCCTTTGCCGTAAGACGCCTCTGTCTTATTGCGAGTACTGTGAACAAGTGCAGAATTTTACTTATGTTGTGATCCTGATGGTGAAAGAGGTGTAAAAAGTGCTCAGGCAACCCGTGTCGTGTGGCGGGGATAACCCCGTGGCGTGCGCGAGAGACGCGTGTTTTTGCCTGTCGCCACCAGCTCTCTCCCCGGCCTTTTGCATTAATGATTAACCTGGTCTAAACCCGTGACAGCCGAAGAGAGCGTGGCCTGAAATAGCACGGCTTTAGGCAAAGCCATAAGGAGTACGGAGGATGCAGCAAGGCTGCAGCTTTGTAGTAACGACAGCGCGAGCGCCAACAGCTGGTGCGGTCGGGCTGCCGGGCTGCCAACTTACAGTGTTACACCACGACGTACCGCCCGCGACGGGCGGCGGTGAAGGACAACGCCCACACACGCAGTAACAGAAGCATTAAAGATACGTCTCGTCTCTAATAATCCCTCAATTAGGCTGGACGCGTCCGCCCATCCTCCTAACCCGGGCGACTGGCCGTGAGCCC
>NW_010532011.1:0-1094 GCF_000687285.1 Phaethon lepturus | reverse complement strand
AGCCCTGAGCACAGCCCTGGGTGCCCCCACCCGCCACCTCCCACTCCCCCTGCAGCAGGCAGCCCCTCGGGCAGCCAGAGCAGCCCACCCCAGCCCACAGCCCAGCCTGCTCCACATGTCAGGGGGTTCAGCCAGGTGCTTGGGGGTCCAGTGAAACCTGAGGAAAGCCCCAATCTCCAGTGGAACGCCCCAGGGACTCACCGCTCACTGCCCTCGCCGTCCCCCCAAATCTGGGGTCTTCTCCCTGTCCCAAGCCGGTTCTCACTGGGAAACACCCAGGCACAGGGACGAATCCAGGCGTCACCCCCAAATGACTCTGGCACAGACCGTGGTGGGACGTGGGGCAGCACCAGGCCCGGGGAGGCCAGCCAAAGGGTCCCTCACCTGCAGCCGCTGCTGTGGCACCTCCCGGTCCCCTTCCCCCCGCCACCCGCTTTATGCCGCCCGGGGAGGAAGCGAGGTTGCAATACCTTCTGCCAGCGTGAAGGGGAAGTGGCAGCCAGAAGGGACCCTTCCCCAGCCCCCTCAGGATGCGTTCCCCAGGGCCGGGGGGAGTCCACAGCCCCCTGCCCCCCTCCTACCCCAGGGTGTCCCAGGCCACCTCGAAGTGCGTGACACTGGGGCGCACCCAGAGGTGCATCATCCCCCCTGCAGTGATGCACCCCACAGGTCTCCAGCCAGGGGTCCCCACCTTCTCCCCTGGCACCCAGTGGATGTGTGTGGGGTTCCTCTTCAAGCCCCCTCCAGGAGAGCGGAGGCCCCCCGTGGCCCTGGGGGTATTTGGCAGGCAGGGCCAGTGGGCAAAGTCAGGGCAGGGCTCCGTGCCTCAGTTTCCCCACTGATAGAGCAGGGGTTGGTGCTGGGGTTTTGGGGGGCACAGGGGCACTGCAGGACTGGCTTGCCCCTGTTGGGGGATGCTGTGGGGAACCCCCCAGAGGAGAACCCTGTGTCCCTCCCACACTGGCCATGACTCTGCACCAGCCCCACAGACTTGGGGGGACACCCCCAGCACACCTGTAACCCTGGGGCACCCCTATTGCCTTTGGGGGAAGCCTGCATCTCTGGACACCCTCTGGGCACCCCGTCTCTCTGGG
>NW_010532010.1:10882-11167 GCF_000687285.1 Phaethon lepturus | reverse complement strand
AGCACGCTCGCACCTGGCAGGCAACGTGTTCCTGCCCGCGGCGCGGCGCGGGCGAGGCGCCGTCCGGCTCCGCTACGCTGGGGCGAAGCCTGCTTGTGACTTCTTCGTTTGTACAGCGGTCAAAGTAATTACGTATTAGCTTATGCGTGTACCCGACGCCGGGTGTTTTCTTTGCATCTCAGTGGCGCTGGTAAATGCTTAGCAAATGTCACCCTTACTCCATCACTCGTTTATCTCGTAGCATCCCCCCAACCTCGGCGGCTCGTTCTTGTGCAGGCAGTTCAT
>NW_010532010.1:0-10851 GCF_000687285.1 Phaethon lepturus | reverse complement strand
GGCTTGTATGGGATCTGCTTTGGTTAATGCTTTAGCGAAGTCCTAATATGGTATATCCCGATCCATGCCCCACCAAGGCTGACATTTGTCACACTCTTTTCACTTGATTACAGCCAGCCTGGTTGTCTTGTGCTCTACAGCATACAAGCTTCAACTCCCCTGAATCGCTCCTGCTGAGATGTGGTTCCTACAGGGTCTCTGTCACAGGCCGTGCCGCCCTGGCTTCATCGAAGCATGGATGGAGAGGCCAGCAACAGTGCTGCAGTGCCTTCGTGCCAAGCACTGGGCGGTGCCTGGAGACCCCCGTTGTCCTTTCACAGGGTAGTGGCCTCGAACCACCCGAAGATGCTGTGGGAAGATGCTGCGTGTTGGCTGCAGGAGTTGTGTTCGCAAAGAAGTTAAATCACAGCTCAAGATACAGCAGAGTTATGGGGCTGAGCAGATCTGCAATACTCATCAAACCTCTAGGAAAGAGAGTTTGGGGTACGCTGGAGTCCGGACAGTGATAAAGCACGCCCATGAGCTTGTGTGGAAGCAGGGATCCCCCTTCATGCCAACCGCCCATGCGCTGGAGAGTGCAGACTCCTTTTGCACACTTTGATATGGCCATCCCCAGGGCGGTGCGGAGGGCTTTCTAGAAGAGGTGGAAGTTGATGAACCATTATACATGTTTTCCTGGCATATGCATTTGGCAAAAGATGTGTAAATACAGTTAAGGGGCTTCAAAACTCCTAAAAATGCGCTTGTAGTTTGGATTTGCAATGGCATACTCATTATTGCTGCAAGAGCTTTTGTGGACCCCTTTCTGGACTTGATTAAAGCCCCTAGTGTTGATTAAAATGTAAGCAAACATGTAACACTGAGTACTCTTGACAGAGGCCTGTATACTTCTTATTTAGCTGGCACCTAAAATTACTTCTTGAATTGCTTTAATTATAGTATTATAATATTACATTTTTAGATTTTTCTGCAAATAGCCAATGGATGAAACCACAACCTTAAACTTAGCCCACATTTCTGTGGCAATAAAGTGAATTGAAGAGGATGTCTCTTACGAACTCTTTGCCTTAGGATGATTATCTGTTGCTGGAATATTTATTCCTCTTAAACTGAAAAGAGCCAATGGTTAAAATCCAGGGTTGTAAAAAATTCATTCAAATGAAATGAAAAATTCATTCAAATTTCATACCAAGTTTATTCCATGACTGTATGTATGGGGACATTCTGGTACAGCAGTCAGTATATCTGAGCACACTCAAAATTTCTCTGCAGAAACAGGAGTGTGCTGAAGTGTGCAATTTAGTCCATATTGTACAGTGACTGGATATTTTTTTTTCTGCTTTAATTTTTTTTGTAGTTTAGTGCTATTCTGACAAACCACAAATAGATTATTCTATTACTTTCATATTGCTAGATATGGAACAGACAAAATAGTACCTCAAAACCTCAAAAGTCTGTATCTTCTCAGCTTAATAAAAAATGTTTGTGCAGACATTGAGCAGATAATTGTGCTCTGTTACCATTCAAAATGTGAACACACAGAAATTACACAGAAAAGAAAAAATGTGATTGAAGAGATGAAAACCGAAATCAGTTTCACACCGAGCACACAAAATGACGTGTGTCTACAGGTGGTTGTAGGCAATAGCTATAGTGGAAAAAATCCTCCAGAATGAAGGCATTCTGTAACTCTTCTTTTCCAAAGAACTGGCCCAAACTTTAACTCATTTTGGCTACATCCCCCGGCAGTTCTTTAATTGTACCTATCCCACCTGCTGGGGGGTGTGCCTGCGATGCCTCTAAATTTTATGACGCAGGGTGCTCTGGTATTGCAGATTAAATATACTTCAGCTCTTAGCTGGGGGTGTTGTGCGGTTCTTAGCCTGACTGTAGTGGGGAGAGATCACTGATTTGGGACGCTCTTTGGAAACACTGCCGTTGCCACTGTCAAACGGTGAAGTGGTGATGTTAAACCGGGTGATAGATAGAGGTGGGGATAACGTGATCCCTTAATAAGGATGTATCTCAGTATGGGTTTAAAAGATGAAACGAAGATGACACTCACTGACTAGGATTTTGTTTCAGCTTGGCATTCAATATAGTGGCCTCTACTGGACTAATTTTAAGTCTTTTCAGGCACTTTTATAGCATGATTTTCAGTTGCACCCAGAGCCTGCTGAAATGGGTGAGAAAACTCGCCCAGTCTAATGGGTGGTGGATCACACCCTTGGAGCAAGCTGTGCGGAGAACATCTCTGCTCAGACATCCTCTGTTCTATTCCTATCCTTTCTTTAACAAATCCTTAAATAACATTTTACATTACCTAGAACATAGTAAAGATGCCAATTCCCAGTAAAAGGTTTAACTAAATAGCAGGTTTTCATCACCAACATTTGAAGATGCATTAGGATCTAACAATACAGAAAAATTTATGGGCCAAGGAGGTATCCGGAGTTTTTGAGAACATGTTTTAGGACAATGGCTGCAAGCAATTAAGCAGTTAAATCCTTCACATGCTTGCAACTATGGTTGATCAGGTAAGTAATGTCACCACCACTGGGTCAGACGAGAAGCCACTTATGTGCTGCAAGTCTGCTATCAAGTCCTCTTGATAGCACTGCCTCATCCAGCGGAGCTGACGCTCTCCCTCTGTGAACTTTCCGACATGACAGAGCCCAGCTTGGATACGCCGTGGTTAGGAATGGTGGGTTTTATGGGTTGTGTTTTTCTCAAGGGTGCATGGCACAGTTTCTTTGCACGGCATTTGCTGCTGATGGTTGCCCGATTATCTGCATGGGCTACCAGGTGCAACCCCGGGGCTGACGGTGGTTGCTCTCTGATGAGTTGACAGCTTTGCTTCCTTCTGACGGCCCTCATTTGATCACTCTGTTTTACTTGCCGCTGTGGCTTGGGAAAACAGAGAGTGTATACGTAGGGCAATGCTAACTCTGATGCTTTTCTTGTACACCCACAGAAAGAGCAAATGGGTGATGGGTCCGCCACACTTGGGAAGGGGACCATGTCCTGGAGCTACAGAAGCAACTGAAGAGGGTTCCCTCTGGAATCTCAGGTTGCTCAAAAGCCCCTTTATGTGCCACTGTATATGCCATTTATACACCAAACACTTTCATAAGCCATTACTAGGTCATGTTGTCCACTCGTGTGTGTGCACACTTGTGAGTATTCAATACAACATGCAGGTGAGTGGTAGAACCCGAGCATCCTTGTGACAAGAGACGCTATGGGATCACGAAGGGAGAAGCAGGTTTGTTTCCTTCATAACACCAGCGCAGGCTCAAGTCAAATGAGATGGGTAGGACGTCTTTGCATGTAATTCTAGAGATATTGCACACCCCATCGCTACCAAGCAGCGTTGTCTTCATCTAGTCTGTATTCCTTTAGGCTCTTCTCATTTGGCCTGTGATTATTTAGAGGAAGCAGGTGGAGAATTCCCAGTGAGAGGAATGATATAGATGGAAATGAACTTGTCTGTGCAATCAGGCTAAACTGTTTTGAGAGAATTCAAGCGCATTTGTTGCATGAGAAATTCCAGTTACCAGTATCTTCCACCCAACTCTCCACATTTCTTGCATTTTCTGCATCATTTACTTTTTCCCCCCACAACACCTCCGTGTATCTCCGGTGGAAATCAGTAATGACAGAGTGTTATTAGTCTCTCTGACAGCATAGCTAACAGCATTTGAAACTTACTGTATGGTGTCCGCTACTTTTTTATTTCCTACATCATTAGATCTGTTTATCTCAGTCTTCTGAAATCCTGTGCTGGTCCACTTCTTCTAGACCCTGCAGCGTCCTTTCATTTAATTTTAATTCACCCACCTCTGGTGGGTAAAAATAACAGAGGTTCTGCCTACTGACAGAAGGGCTGTCAGTAAAGCAAGATTTGTTCCATGTCTCTTTCACTAAAATGTTGGGCCGTACATCCTTCGGGGAAAGCGCTGCTCAGACAAAGGTGAGCCATGGACAGGAACCAAAATGCTATTTAAAACTATAAATGTCTTTATCTGCATGTTATCCCTCCAAAGGCTGAATGGAGGACTGACTCGGGCTGCTATGGTCCTGCAGCACGTTTCCATAGTGGATCTAGATGCACAGTAGCACAACCTGACATTTCATTATTTTTAATAGTGCTATTGCTGGAAGGAGCTGCTGATGTGAGTGCATATTCCAGCAGCAGGCGGAGGCATTAATGTGGAATCCCAGCAGCAAGTGCTGAAAGATACGTGGCTGAGAGAAAAGGCAGTGACACTGGCAGGATAAGTACACGGAGGAAGATTCAATTACACAGTATTTATAGGTCCATACCTTCTGTTTCAGCGGTGTACAGCTGCAAAGAAGGAAGAATAAACCTCTTCTCCTACCAGTGCCTCTGTGGGGCACTCAGTGGCTCATTAACAGTAGCACATTCTTGACCAAGAAGAGGAAGAACTTCCCTGGGTGCCTGGGTTTGTATCACAGCCCAAAGTCGCTCCTGATGTGCATACAGCTGTTGGCAGCTTTTGCAAGTGAAGGGCATGTGTCATTCATTTTTTGGAGCACTGGTGTTTTTTCTGGATGGGCTGAGTGAACAGCACAGGGGACGCTGCTGGGCACGACATGAGCAATCGCTGGACGTGACAGACACCAGCGCAGGCACCTGACATAAGTCGCGGATGGTGCCCCAAGGGGTGGCTGGGTTTTGAAGGTGGCTGAGATGGAGTTATGTGAGAAATTCACAGTTATGTGGCCAAAACTCGTAGGTAAGTGGAGGGGAGCGCTGGGGACTTTTTGGGGGCACGGCCTTGCAGAACCCACAGCACCTCGGTCACTGCATCAGTAATTGCGTTTAAGGCTGAGCTTGCCTACATAACTGCATCAGAAATACCAGGTTTGGGCATGGATGTTGCAAAACGGGGACCGATGGGGAGGAGGTAATTTGGGCAGGGTTGTCCATCTGGGAGGAGATGGAAGTCCTCCCCAGTCCTGGCAAACAGGACTCGTACAGACATGGCCCAGAGAGGGAGAGAGGTGCATGGGGGAGAGCCAGGAAGCCCTGAGCAACAGCAGCTTGCGATGACTTTATGACCAGCATAAGTGTGTCCTGCTGCCGGACGTCAGGGAGAAAACACTAAGTCTTGGGAAGGACTTTATTCTAGCCGGGCGCAAAAGAGCGAGCTTGCAGATCCCAGAAGCAGCACCGTCGGGGCACCCCTTGCTGCAAAGCTTCCTTCGCTCCTTCCTCCGAGGCCCCCCGGGAGCGTTCCCCCCGCTGTGTGCGTTGTTTAGCCGTGCATAATGCGGGAGTGGCATGGAGGAACGGTGTCCCGGTGGCCACCACCGCGGGAGGGTGGGGAGCCCCAGAAACCGCAGGAGGTTGAGTAGGTCCCCTCTTCAGAAAAGCGTGTAATCGTATCTCAAAGCTTCCTAATTCTTAGGTGAACTACAAAAATATCTTGACCTACAAAGGGGTCTAAGCAGGTCAAATTTTGCTATAGGTACCAAGTGTGCAGAGATCACTAATTATAACAGAGCAAGATTAACAAGAGAAATCACCTCCCCTCATCTCTGAAACATATTTTAAATAATTTCATTACTTTACATCATCTTTTACCCTCCTCTTTGAATGCAGAGTGAGGCAAAACCTCAGCAAACTCCTAAACTTGACCCTCAGCTAACCCCACACGCTGATTCAAATATTGACTTTTTATAGAAAATGTGAAGAGCAATTGATTAGATTTGGATAAATATTTTTAAACCCACCCCCTGCTGCTGCCTTTCTCATGTTTATGTGCTGGGCTGAGATAGCTGAGATTGCTGAGTGCCAAAACCCCTGGACTGGGTTACGTTATAGAAAGTTCAGTGTGCTGCTCGGAAAAGAGGAATATTTAATTACACCAAACTCCCCTGAGATGGGATGGGTCATATGAACAACGCAATCTGTCTGTCACAGGTAAGCAAGCCATGAATGACAAATGGACTCTAATTTAGGAATGTAAACAGAGAGCTACCTGATTTGACGCACCCAAGTCTAAACATTTTAGGCATCATTGTATGAATAAAGCAGGCAATTCTGTACAGTCGTCTGGGCTCATAATGGGCCCTGGCTAAATCCAGTTTCCAATAGTGAGGTTTCAGGGGAGATTTAATGCTGCTGCAAATAGCACTGCACAAAGCATAGTAACCAGTTACTTCCTTTTAAGTTACAGCAGCATTTTTAACTAAAATCATGTTATCTGCACATTGTTCAGGTTTTGGTTATAGAAACGCCACTTATAGTTATCTTAGCTTTGCATGATAGCTAAACCAAATTCAGTCTTTATCTTGAACATCACCTGCTTTTTTTTTTTTTTTCAATTTGTTAGCCCAGATCCAAGCAGGTTCAGTCCCTCTGTTCACAGTTTTATTTATGTATTTTGATTTTATGATACTTAAGCGGGAAGTAAAAGCCCTGAGGGCGGCTCTTTCTGACGGGACTGGCTGCCTCACTGAACTAGAGGTACAGCCCATTGCTCACTTGCTTCCCCCCACCCCTGCAGCGCCTGCATCCGTGCTGGATGGGCACAGCTTTGCTCGGGAGGATGGTCCCAGAGGGGAGCCCAGCCCAGCGTCACCCACAGCCACACACTGGGGTATTTTCCACCAGAACCGACTTTGGGATTCAAATCCCCTGAGGATACAGACAGCTCAGCCCACACTTCCCACGCCCTGGGTGTTGGTTGGTGCAGAGTTGAGTGACTCCCACCAGCCTAGCGGTCCCTTTCCCAAAGGGCGACCTCCGATCTTCTGCATCGCTGGGGTGCCGCCTCGTGGTGTCACAGCTCAGGGGGGACGGACGGCAGCGGCTGGGCTACAAAAGCACAAATTATTTCTGATATAAGATACGCCTCTCCTCATCTCCTCTGCAGCTGCCAGACAGAGGTGTCACAAACCCACGTGTACCTTCTCCCCCCGCTCCACCAGGTAGGAGCAGCCTAGGGAGCCCAGCTTAATCCTTCTTTCTAGAAAAATGGTGAGCAAATTCCTTCTTACATCACAGGCAAAAGTGTTTGCCACCATGGCTATGGTGCATCTTAAAGGCAGAGCTTAAAATGGAGTCAATCCTTGGGTGAGAGCAAAGCAGAACGTTTCAAGGAGCGGTGTTGCGGAACAGAGGAAGAAGTGAGCGTGACTTTGCAGTTGTCTTGGGCCACTCTGACACTAATGTGGGTGCGCTTGGCCTTTAGATCCACTCACAGACGTTTCATTTTGCATGCCCTAAAAGGAGCTATTCTTGAGAGAGACTGTCAAGAACAAATAGCAGAGGGAGAAGGGTGCTCTCAGGATGGCATTTTCAGGCCAAGGACAGGTCTATGAAGGAGGTCTGTAGGTACATACCCACCATGGTTAGTAAAAAAAATAGAAATAATCCACACACACTGATTTCTCATTAGATACTTGCAGTTCAGGCTCCATTTTCTTACCTGAATGTGTTTTTTATTATTCCCAGAATTTGTTGCTTTTATACATCATGTAAACAGGCACAGCTGATGAATAAATAAGTTGCAGAGTTAGTGTGGATAGTTTTCTCTAGCATTACCGACCAAGTTCTGGATCTCTTGAGTTTGTATGTGGGAACACGGTTAAAAATTAATTATTTTCCCCACATCCATTTCAGCTTGCTGTTGTGGTACAAAATGTCCCTCAAAGAAACAGGCAAAATACCCATTCAACGAAATCAGCTTTTCCTTCTTGCCTTTTCAGTGATGATTCGGTTGGAAAGACTGGCTGAAGGTGAGCTGGGTGTTACTGTATTGCAGGGCAGTTTTGTGATCACAAGATATAAGCAGAACAGTCATTTGTTTCGAAATTATATTTAATATAGATCAAAATGTAAAGATCATAGTAGACGTATACTGCAAGGGGAAAAAAGGAGTTTAGAAAGGGATCATCATATCCATGGCAACAGAGGAGGGATCTTTTCAACAGAGAGAGGAGTTCCTTGTCTAGCTGTAATTGCCTCGTGAGCAACAGATACAGCACTTCTGGGGGACTGGTGAGCAGTGGGCTAAGATGCTATTTTGGGAGGACCTCGGTCCCTCTGCAGTGTCGAGTCAGCCCTCAGCAAGCAGGAGGGAAGAGGGAACGGCACAAATCGTGAGCAGTGCCCAAGCCCTGCTCAGCAGGCTCCCCCCTCGTCTGCACGCTGGGGTGGGTGGGGGTCTCCCCTTTCGTCCCCATGCCCACCCGAGGATGAAGTTCAGCACTCCGAAGGCAAAGGCGTGGATAATGGGGGAGAGGGTCTCTGGGAGGCGTCGCGCGAGGTCTCGGGCGCGTCGCGCGGGGAGCTGGTTGGGAGAACAGCAGAAAGCAGTCGCCCGCCGAGGAAGAGGAGCAGCCGCAGCTGGTGGGCAGGGGTGTCCCCACTCGGGACCCCACACTGCACAGGACCTCACGCTGCCCATGGAGAAACACCTCTGGAGAAACACCTCTGGACTGTTTTTCCATGCTGACAGACCACAAAAGGGTCTTTGGCACATATTTAGTGAATATCTGTGTGAGTTCAGAGTGAGCAAAATTGGAGCCTGCTCTTTATAGCCCCTGGGGAATTTCCTTTTTTTAATTGGCCTCCGAAAGTCACCCACAACCAACTCTTTTACACAGTACAGTTACTGACACAAACCTCTCTGCATTAACTGATGTACCTACACAGACAAGTAGAGGTATAAACAACCTTAGTAGCATTCATAGCTAGGTGCCTAGGAGAGTTTGCTTTAAAAGCTGTACCAGTTAGTATTTTACAGATGCCTACACGATAGTCAGAAGAAAAATAATGTTCTAAAATGTAGAGATTAATATTTATTTACCTGTCTACCTAACCGTTTATTTTTATTAACCTTATTAAACGTCATACAGTTGGCCTCAGCCCATCGATCCAGCCTGTCCAAATCCCTCTGCAGAGCCCTCCTACCCTCCAGCAGATCAACACTCCCACCCAGCTTGGTGTCATCTGCAAACTTACTGAGGGAGCACTCGATCCCCTCACCCAGGTCATCGATAAAGAAATGAACAAGACCGGCCCCAGAACCGAGCCCTGGGGAACACCGCTCGTGGCTGACTGCCAGCCGGATTTAACGACATTCACCACGACTCTCTGGTCACATCATTGCTACCTGCAAAGACAGGAAACGGGGAGAGCAGAACAAAATGTTTTCATTCATTCTGTGCTGTCTGATGAAATGAGAGCTTTTATCAAAATTCCTACTTTTTTTTTTTCCTAATAAATGTATTAAAAAAATAAAGTTAGACAAGGTGTCCTTTAAATGAAAACTTGAGAGACTCTGTTTTCCAGACTAGCCTGTCTTTCTTCAACCTCTCTCTGCTGCATCTCCTTGGACTTCACCTTCCTCAGCTCAAACCGAAGCAGAGACATGGCATGGGCAGCTTTGCTACTCTCCACCTGCAGATGACTCCACCTTGGCAGCCGGTACTTTTGTGCAGCAGGAAGGGGGATGCCCATTTTGCTTACGCAAATCCCAAGCGTTCAATTCGGAAGTGAAGCCGTGTAGTCTCTGCTCTAACCACGACACATAGGGATGCAGAAGTGCAAGAAGCTGTGAGAAGGGAGCCCCAAATACCTTAACGATCCATGCACTGCAGGGGCACAAGGTCAGAGAGAAGCTTTTTGCCTCAATCTGTCAAAAGATGGGCATCGAATGCTGGCATTCTCAGGAAAGTCCTATTTTTCTGCTGGTATTTGTTGTTGTTAATAACTTTGGCAGGGTCTTGGCCTCATCCTAACATAAAGAGTAGGAAAAAACCTTAAAACTCAGAAAATCAGGAAATTAATTTGGTTAATGCTAAAAGGATTTTCTGATACAACAGAGCTTTACAGTAGGGACATTTAATTCCTCTCAGAGCTGCGTTTAAATTTGTACTTACACTGAAAATGTATTAAATTAACATTTTAAAAAATGTTTTAAAAACAGGCTAATACATCCTGTCATGTTCTATCTCAGCGCAAATGCATACTGAGAAGTTATGATAAATGGCAGCCTATTTATACCAGAAATACCAATAGGCCTTTAACTATAGCAATTGAAATGATGCACTCTAATTAAAATTTGTAAATGGTTATATTCAGCTTTTAATGAAAATATTCACCATTTTATTTTGCCTATAGTGGACAAGGAATTAATTGCTTCAGTTGGAGTCTAAATCTCCATGAATACACTGGTAATCAAAGACTACTTCTATTAGCACTTAGATGAGCTATTCTGCTATAAATGAACTGGTAGAGATCTGCGCTAACTGCAAAGTTGCTTTCGTTTTGGGAATGAGATGGAATAAATGTTAGGTAGTTATAAGCACCGACCAGCTGGCCTGAGCTGTTTGTGCTGTGCAGGGATTAGCTACAGCGGCGAGACATCCCGAGTGTACGCAATTCAGCAAAGCGATGAGGTGCTTTTAGAAGTGTGATTGAGTACATTTTTTTGTCATGACAGCCTGGGAATGACAGGCCACCCCAGGTCTAACTGAAGAGCAAATAGGAAGCTGTGGTGGTGCATTTCCTCCCAACCCGCCTTGTTCGATAAGCCTTGGCCTTGGAGCAGAGCGTTTGGCGGTTAAGGGCCCCTTCACTGTACCAAGTGCTCTTGGTTAGAGGACAGTAACTCATCACCCCCAGACAGCCTTGGAACATCTCTTATCTAGCCATGATTCGGGTGGATCAGTACCAGCGTCACTGGGATGTCGAGATCTCTAGCAATTACCAACAAATGATTTGTGGCAAGGATGGAAATTTACTGATGCCTAAGTCCGTCATCTCTCAGTCCTATAAATAGTCACACAGAATCACAGAATCAGTAAGGTTGG
>NW_010532009.1:0-18693 GCF_000687285.1 Phaethon lepturus | reverse complement strand
TTCTGTGATTCTGTGATTCTGTGATCTGCTCTCTGCCTGAATCATTTATTCTCTCCTTGATTTGAAAATGTGCTCGGGAGGGTTCAGGGCTTAAAGCTGATTCCTATGACTTGCCTGTTGGTGTCCTGACACTGTAAAGTAGAAGGACTGGCTGCCTTCTTGACTCATTGTGAACCCTAAACCCTGTTGCAGTGTCCCCTTCCCCTGGAATGGACACCTCTGAGGATGGGGACATCATTCAGCCTCCTCCAGGGGAAGGTAATGAGTGAGTGTTTGGTCAGCTAAACAGAGCCGTACTCGTGTTTTAATCTGTATATGCACTGAGTGAACATGTCTCTGTGGGTAAGATACAGTTATCCAGCACACGATAGGGGTCCGTTCATCCTCGGGCAGCACATCACTCCAATTTTGCCGCCTTCACGTAGCTTGAAAGGAGAAGCAGCAGGTAAAGAGGTCCTAAAAAGTTATGATACGGGATTCCTCCAGTTTATGCATGGAAGGATACAATGAAAGGTACAGAAAACATGAATGACAACTAGAGAAATAGGGCTTCTTTGGAAAGAGAAGAGTGATGGAAACAGCAGTGTGACTTCTTGACTCTTCCCCTCCCAGAGCCCAAGTGATCTTCAAAGCTTCTCCAGCGTCTGTTTTAATGTTCACCTCCACGCTGACATTGCTTTCCTCTTCTCTGGAGTTAACCCTGAAGAATACAGGTCTCCCTTTGAAGAATGCTTGGTGCAATTTATTATTTTGGTTTCAGTGTGATAGTAGATAGTATCTGCTGTCAGCACATGGGAATCGACACGGGGTTTGGTTTTGAACACAGCACTTATAAACTGACCTGTCTGTAGAGAGCCTGGAGTTGACCTTGCAAATATTGTGTACAGTATTGACGTCGGCTGGCTCCTTAGTGAAGGGATTTATTTGTTTTACCTCTGTATCTTCAGCAGTGGAAGATTCCGACAGAATATCAATGCAATGGGTTATTTGTCAGGCATTTCAAGACAGCCTTTCCCTGAAATCGAGATTTCATCACTTTGAGACTTGAGAAAAAAAAGCACTTTTTTGCTTTCCCCACTGCAGCACGTAGTGTCTCTATCTGGATCATCTGAGACACATTTGCAGTATTTGACTAAGCTTTCACTACTTCACGCACAGAAAAGATATGGGCTTTTGGTAAGTTTATGTAGAACATATATCTGAACGTTCAGGAAAAGAGATGACTTTAATTATTTCATTTGCAATTGCTACTTCTAGTCTGTTCTGTTTTGAATAACACAGATATGGTAGTTACTAACTGCAGCAGAGCCAGAGAAATCAACAGCGAGGTAGACATCCTTGCAAGCAAAGCTACGTGCAACCTGTCTTCATGCCATGCTTGATTCTTACCCTTTAAAATTGATCAAATGAGGGCTCTGCGTTGTCTGTTGCACCTCCACATTCAATATTATAAACAGTGTTTAATGCATGCCGATTTGCCCTCCCTGTGGTGAGTAACACTGACTATAGCAGCCTGTTACTTAATAGTATGTGACAGAATTGCTGCTTTCCTCAAATTGTGTGGATTTGTACTTTCAGAGCCGAAAGCTCCAGGTTTAATCCCAGTTAATGACAGTGCACTAGTGCCTGTGCACATGCATTATTTACGTAGAAACAAAATTAAAACTTTGACAGAGGAGAATATTTTAAATAGGTTGTTTCTGTTTTCATGAAGCAGTGGGAAGCAATGAAGCTGTAACTGAGAGAATAACACACTTAGATCCATCTTTGATACACCCAGAAGTGACAATGTAATTTTGCCAAGGGTCAAAGTGTTCTAGACCCATTCCTAACTAATGAGGTAGTAATTCATCTCCCCATCGAATAAGGTACTTCCACAATATGAAATTTTGGAAATTACATGAAAACCATACAACATAACTGCATCCTGAGAATTCTTTTTAAATTATTCAGATCTATAGGAAAGATAAATCCAGCAGCCAGAATGCCATTTATTTTTCTGTGAATCTGTCAATGTAATGTAAATCGTATGAAGTTGAGATTGCAGTAGGTTGGATCGCATGGTGGTTTTGTCCTAAGTTTGTAAAAGTCAGATGAAAGCTCCTTTCTATCCACAAAAGCAGTTCTTTCCTTGATCTACATTCTTAAACATTGGAGGAAAATATTTCATTTAAGCCAGCCAAGACAAGAATATCAAATATCTATTGGAAAAATAAGTAGTTTTGGCTCCTGAAATGTTAATAGAAATATGAATCCCTCTAATATCAAACTCACATAAAATTTTCAATAGTTTTAGAAGTAAAACTTATGAGCATGCTTACTGAAAAGTCTAGTCTATTATTGTGAAGGTGAAAAAAAATTGTATTCACCCATGCTCACACACTCTGCAGGTTTGTTTTTATATTTGGACTCGGTTCTTAAAGTATAGCTGTTTACAAAGGTTTAAGGTGAAAACTAATTTCTGCTCCACTTCTTTCCCCACCCCTGCTGAAAATGGATTTTTCAAAACAAATATTTTTTTAAGACTATCTGTTTCAGGAAAGATGGCATTTCCACTCAGTTACATGAAACAAATTCTGCAGCTGTCCTCAAGAATATGGGAACCTAAAGATTACTCTTAAACATACCTGATTCTTACTACTACCCTATGTTCTGAATATGTTTCTCTTGTTTCTTCCCTTCTTCTTCTTTCCTTGGAAAAATCTTGGATTTATTTTGATATGAATAGATACAGTTCTGCAATTTCTAAAATAAAACTTTTTGAATCAATTTTGATTTTACAGATTAAATCCTGAATTACCAAGGTCAGCCAGAATTTTGCTATACTTTAAAGACGCATGCTACAGCTCAGTAACCTAATGGCAGACATATGATGTATGGCCCAGTTCCATGTAAGGTGTTACGCTTGTGCTCTGGCCTCATTCCACTTAAACGATCCTCATCATGAATACTCCACCAATTTTGTCTATCTGAGAAAAAAGGAGAAGCACAATTTGCTGTTAAAAGGCAAAATATCTGAACTATTGGTGAATGGATTCTGAGGCCAGCAGCTCCCCAAGGGAGAGCAGTGTCCTCTTTGACTCTTTCCGTTGAAGCCCAGTATCTGCACCCCTGAGGATCTCACCTCTGGCAGGAGGACATGCAGGAGAAGACAGTCCTCTCTTTTAGATAGTGGATTTCAGTCCATTGGAGGTTTAAACATAAAATCCAACACTTCATACCCCAACCTGCAAATCCCAGACAGTCACATCACAGAACCATGGCTTGCTATGGTCCTGGTTAGACTCTTTACCAAGCTTTTATTTTTTGATGTAGCTCTAATAATATGTGAGATGCACAGAGAGGGTGGAAAACACTGTCTTGCATTAGAGGCTGAAGGATTTAACTAAACACAGCCTGAAATTAGCCTGAGCCTGTGAGGTGTTTTAGCATTGCAGAAACACAGTTCTCCTGCTAGAACAGAATGACAGGGAACATTTTCAAAGTTCATCTGGCCAGAATAGTGAAGATCACTTGGGTATGGACATATTTAGCTATTTCCAGGTCAGGAAAGCACCTGTGTATGTGATTACACAAGACCAGGTGCTTGAGAGTTGCCCTAAATAGGGACAACGCTGCAGATCTAAGGTCTCTGTGGGCAACTGGGCTCCGACACAGTGCTTAGCTCAGTGTTTATGAACAAAAAAGCAATCAGATGTGACAAAGATTAACAAATTATGTCTATCATGAAAAAGGAGATAAAATCACCTTTTTTCAAATCATACTTCAGTTTTACCAGGTTCTCAGAAGAAGTAAGAATTACACTGGAGGGCAGAAGTCTGCTGCTGCTGCTGGATCAACAAAGCCTTTCTCAATTTGATAGCTGAATAATTAAGAAAGACAGTGCTTCCGTCAATCCTCTCTTAACCATGAATCGTTTCAGTGCTATATTTACAGCTTTTACATAATCTTAAAGGTTGCTTATGATATAATGAAGAAACCCAGCAGGTTGCCAGCTTAAATAATATTTCATGTCTGTGTTAAAATGAGTTATCCATCCCTATTCATTTATGTCCTTACAGTCCTGGGATTCGGGCAATCTTCATTTTGATTTATTTACAGTATTATAATAAATTTTGCTGCAGTATGGAGCAAAATTATTTTTTAAATAATGATGCAGATTGGATTATTACTCAAAAGTAGGACAAAAAATCAACAGATGTAGCAGATATATTTAAACTAATTACCAACACATCACAGCAGAAACAGGCACATGGCGCGTGGATTCTTTTTCCTGTACCAACCATCTGATCCATGCCTGTGATCATTAATTTAGCACATGCCGAATTGTATTTTCAAATACATCTAAAAAAAATAATCAACATGTTTTGCAGTTTTCAGATTCCAATCATTCTGTTGTGGACACCTTTCATTTAAAGGCTATCTGGACCTTGATAGCCAACAGCATTATTTATCCTGCATCCAGCTCAGGAGCCCTCAGCACAAGAATGACACAGACCTGTTGGAGCAGGTCCAGAGCAGGCCACAAAAAGGGATGGAACACCTCTCCTGTGAGGACAGGCTGAGAGAGTTGGGGTTGTTCAGCCTGGAGAAGAGAAGGCTCTGGGGAGACCTTCTTGCAGCCTTCCAGCACTTAAAGGGGGCTTCTAAGAAAGATGGGGACAGACTTCTCAGCAGGGCTTGTAGCAATAGGACAAGGGGTGATGGTTTTAAACTAGAAGAGGGTAGATTCAGAGTAGATATAAGGAAGAAAATTTTCACAATGAGAGTGGTGAAACACTGGCACAGGATGCCCAGAGAGATGGTAGATGCCCCATCCCTGGCAACACTCAAGGTCAGGCAGGATGGGGCTCTGAGCAACCTGACTGAGTTGAAGATGTCCCTGCTCATTGCAGGGGTGTAGGACTAGATGATCTTTAACGGTCCCTTCCAACCCAAAATATTCTATGAATCTATGATTCTTTGATAATTAAACATCTAATGGCCCAGTTCTGCAGATACTGAAATTATTCCCTGACGGTTGCCTCTTGGCAGCTATCACTGCCCGTCCAGAGTGAAATTTATCAGCTCCCACAAACTGAATTCAAATTAAAGCTTTGTAGTAAGAGGGAGGTGTGAGGGCAAAAAAGGGAAGGAGGGTCAGAGCACACCCTTGCCACTGGGTTTGGTGAGCAGTAGTTTATGAGTTGTCTTTGAAATCTCCTACTGGCTGCACTTCTAGCAAGTCCCCAGTAAAAGTAAAACAAATGCAGATTGAACTGGGACTTGCACAGCTAAAAGCTGTGCTAGAGCTTCAGTTTAAAATGTGTAATTCTGAAGAACTAGACAATAACAACTCCCAAAGAGCGTGAAAGAGAACAAGTATGAACAAATGCACTTCCGTGATCTGTCCACAGTAGCGAGATGGCTCTCATGAATCAAGTTACCTGCATTAACAAGATGCTGCAGTTTGCAACCTTTGTTACAAAGGAAACTGTCTCTCTTTCACAGGCAGAACTGCAACTTTTTACAGTTATTCAAGGTCCTTGAAGAGGAGGTTTCTGAGTCTTGCAGCTTTTTATTTCATTAGCAACAATATTATCGTGATGAGTGATATTAAACCTGCATGAAGAACAGCAGAAATATTTGAAACATTAACATTGGCAAGAAAGATAGCAAACCTGTTGCTGCCTAGTGCCTGTTCTACAGCCTGAAAATGTAGACTGGGTGGCTGTTGCTGAGGGAGACACTGACATTTACATAGAGAGGTTAGTAGCGTTGGGCAGGAAAGATGGACCTTTCTAGCAATAGTAGATGTTGTCCTGTCTCTAAAACTTCTCTGAGGCTCTAATCTTGGATCTCCAAACCCAGCTCTTTGTTAGCTTCCTTTCTTTTGCGACCACTCAGCTTCTGAGATGGTGGTGAAAGAATGGGACAAAATTTGGAATTGCAGAGACCAGTGAGATTTTCTAAAGGTTCCTAATGCAGCTGTAGTCAATGACATCACTGGTAGCTGAAAGGCAAAGTAAAATCCATATTAACCCAAACACATATGATTGATCTGTATCTATCTGGTTTTTAATAGGTGTATGACTGCAGTACTGTAGACCCCAGCAACCTGGACTTGTGTAACAAGTTCATCTTCATAAGGATGGAAGGAAAGAAGAAATAATTATTCCTGCTTTATGTATGGAAAATGGAGATATATAAAGATTACATTTGAAATCTCAAAAAAAGCAGGGAATAAGAAACAGATTACAAAAGGTTCAGGCTGTCGTACAGAGCTGGAGAGATCTTTACACTGGTAGTGTCTTATTGCCTATCAGAAATGTGGCTTCTCCTCTTCCCACCTGACTCCTGCCCCAACAGACAGAACTGTGCATGCCAGCTTGGGCGGGCACTCTGGAGGGTGTTGAAAATGACCAGGAACTGTGTGTTTGCCAACAAAGCTGGGAATTAGTCCTCAATAAAAGAGCACCACAGTACAAAATACCTTAAGATCACCCATTACCTACCCTAACTCTTCCCTTGGTCGCCTTTGCGAGGCCATCTCATGCTTCCTTACAGAAGCACAAACCTCTGTTTCCCCAAACCCTCAGCTTCCCTTAGCCCCAGGGAGCTGCCATTTCCACAGCTCTCCTTCATCTTAGGTCTTCTGCTTCCTCCTTCTGCTTGAGGTGAGCTTAGCAGAAGAGTCAGAGGAAGGAAGGGGACTGCATGAGGGGCACCCTGTCAGGTACCTCCACCTGGTACACGATGTGATCGTTTCTGGTAGACCCAAATGGTGCCTACAGCTAGGGTGGGCAGCCAGGCAGCA
Organism: Phaethon lepturus; assembly: GCF_000687285.1. NCBI lineage: Eukaryota > Metazoa > Chordata > Aves > Phaethontiformes > Phaethontidae > Phaethon > Phaethon lepturus. Next base: position 11,897 of record NW_010532009.1, on the reverse strand, counting down.
CTGGTGAGGAGGAACTCTCTGTGTGGTCATTCATGCTGGGATGGGAAAGGGCTGGATCTTCTTGGCTGCTCTTCAGGAACACTCACTGTCACAAATTCCTGTGCCTCAGACTGGCACGTAAGGCTGCTCTGTGCTCTGCAGGTCCACAGCCCACCTGCATCGGGTGCCAAAGGGAGAGGGTTGCAGGAGTGGGTTATTGCAGCCCATCCACAGAGCTCGTCCTTCCCCTCCGCCGGAGACTGACCCAGCACCAACGCGCCGCAGGAGTGATCTCATTCAGCCCCTGCCTCCACAGGCTCTGTCATCCTCTGCCCCTATTAATAAAGACCAGATTGAGCACAGCGGGCAGGGAGGGGGTGGTAGCTAGGGGGAAGATTAAGAAACAGCAGGCTGAGGTTGTAAGAACAGTAAGAGAGGCAAGTGTGAGGTCTTTGATATTTTAAAGTACAGTTCACAAGGAATCGTACAGAATCGTAGTTTCCCAGGCAGATGCAACACACCACAATCTTGTACAAATACTCTAGCCCTTCTGCAACCAAGAGATAATTTAGAAGGAAGGTATATTAAGTGTCCCAGCATTGCTTTCTTAATAGCTGTGAAAGCCTCTTTGCATGTTTTCAAAGAAGAGCTTCTTATATGGGAAAACTGAATAAGCTGTCTTTTGTTTTCAGGCGAGCTCTACAGAGGGGAGGCTGTGGAGGATCAAGCTGTGAGGCAAACAACAAACACCACCTCCACACGGCTAGGCTACAAACATGCTAATATGTTAGTATATCCATCCTCAAAATTCTGTGTTACCTGGTAGGATAAAGGCTACCATCCCCTCGCCCGTAGACTGCTTGGATGCGACAGCTAAGAACTGCTAAGTATTTCAATACCAGAGTACACTGCTTTCCACTAACAGCCCTAAACATAAAAACCCCTTCGCTTCCCTTCCTTGCGTGCCCTGCAGACTGACTGTTGGCCAGGTCTCATCCCATTGCACAGTGGACTTTAGCTCCAGGCACCAAGAAATTGCTTCAGTTTTCAGAGAAATTATAACAGGAGAAGGAAATTAATAACAAGCAGTAAAGGAAGGGTCTGAGGTAATGAGAGTAATGGGAAGCATTGGCACAAATCAGCTGTGCTCTTAACTCCCAGTCAACAGGCTTGGTGGCAACGCAGCAGCAGTTCAGCTAGTTTCTCATGGTAGCTGCTGCTTTAAGCCAAAGTGGGTTTTGAGATAAGGCTGAGGCGCAGATAGGTTGACAGGCTTAAAACTTTTAAAATTATATTTATCTGACACAAGAAGGATGGCAGAAAGGAACTTGGGGCAGGGAGGAGGATTTAAATCAACAATACAGCCACCTAAAGTGCAAAGGAAGGAGCCAACCTAGCTGCTAACTGATAAGAGGGACAGGTAGGGCAGAGGGAACCAGAGACCTTTTGAAGATTAGGAGGATAAACTGGGATTTGCTCTAGGGAAGAAGGGCGTGAGAAGAATTGGCAGACCCAGCGTAGCAAAGCAGGATGGTAACTGCAGCAGTAATTAAACTTAAGGCAATACTGGAGATATCATAAGATATGGACAAAAAGTAGCAGGTCCACAGCAAATTATCAGCCATGCACAGCTCCCCACTTGCTGTTCCCACTCACACAGTTCTTCACATTGCTGCCACCGGTGCTGCAACCAGAGCTGACAATGTCCTGCTGGTGCACTTAGACCCAGTAGAGTGTTTGCCCTAACTGCATCTGCTGCTGAAAGCCCATTCTGAACAAAGTAAACCATCTCAAAATGCCGAGGCAGAACTGACTCTTTGTGTCCACTCGTCTCTTCATCCTGCACTTCTGGTTCGACACAAGGCTGTGTTTTTAGACGCAGGCTGCAGACAGCTTCCGACCAGATTCTGCTAAGGTAAGTGGTGTGTCTAAAGTAAGAGTAAATAATTTAATAAAACTTCTTTCCAGAACTTGCCTAAAAAAGGCTCTATGGAATTGTTAGTTTAGCACTTAAGGGACTTTTTCTCCACACCTCTCCCCCTGCCAGCTCTTAACAGTCTCCGATAGCCTCATTTATTATTAGATAATTAAATTCTGACTTCACTGAGGCTTTTGGGGTTGGGTTTTTTTGGTTGGGGGCGGGTTGGGGCTTTTTGGGGGATTTGGTTTGGGTGTTTTTCTTCCTGGTGAGCACAGAGAGCAGTATGTTCTGTACAAAAGACAGACAAACAGATGCACTTCTTAACTATACCGGAGAAAGGAGAACCTCCCCCCGCAGCACTTCCTTGCTAAGGGAGCAGATAGCTGATGCTGGGAGGTAGTACTGCTGATTCATTTTCAGTGTTGTTTTACTGGTGTGACAGTTATGCAAGCAAGAATAAACTAAAAAAATGCTTGTTTTGCTGTTTACTCTTGGAGACTTTGCACATTGTGCTGTTTTTCTTGCTTATGTGGACTGCGATTCTACAATCTTCTCCCCAGTTTAAAGAACAAACTCCTTAAAGGTGCTCCGTGTAATGTGTTAAGTAACACTTAGTTTCAGGCAGGTGTCTTTGAGTCTGTCTACTTACTACTGGGATACTGAAAAAAGACTAATAGCCCCTTTCAGACCTTGAAACCACGTAATTTCAGCAGTGTAACTGAATGGCTTATAAGGAGGAAACTGTATAGTCGTTCTGGGAATGAGTAAAGGTCCCTCAGCCCATCAAGGTTTGTCCAGCCCTGTACTCCACTTCCCCTGGGGCAACCTCTAATCTCTTTTCAGTGATCCCCATATTTTTTGTCTCAGCCACCTTGCTTTGGAAGCAATGTGCACATTTATGGGTCTGTTTACCAGCTCAGACTGGAGCTTGTTTTCCTTTGTTTTATTTGCCTTTCTTTTAGAAAGAAAAGCCCAGGCCAAAACCCTTGCTACAAAGCACACCCTGAGCTCTGAGGTCGATCTTCATCTTTCCTTTTACTGGCAGTTTTCAAATTCATGCAGAGTCATCAGATAGATACCTCTCTTGCCTCCTTTTTTCAGTTAAAAAAATTACACAATTCTTCTCTTTTCTTTTCCCTATATTGCTATATGGTATCCTCATGTATTGGAAATCTTATGGCACTGACACCTAAGCCAGCACCCAAGGTCAGAACTGGGTGTTGAACATGTACCACCACAGGGTAGATTTAAAAAAACCAAAACACTAGTACTGAGCTCTGAAGGAGTAAAATACTTCTTTTTTCTGGGATTTGCTATTGCCTCACATAGGTCATTTTACACTGAACTTTTTTGGTTAGGTACTCTTTTCTTCTTTACCCTGTAGTAAAGAATGGGGGGAACAGAGGATTTCCTTTTAGGGGGCAGATTTTCCTAGAAACACTTTAATTAAGAAACAAATAGAAACCAAAGTCTCATTTTCTTGAATATGGCAGGTCTGCAGCACATAGTCTGGTAAAACCCAGACCTCTTACAAGACACGGGAGCCCTGGCAGTCTCTGTCTCCCAGAGGCTTTATGAAGGTCTCCAGTTGCCTCTTGCACCAAAACACATCCCATCTCATCTCCTTCAGGCCAAACAATTTGACTGGGGTCCAAGTTTTGTTCAGATTAAAAATACTCACCTGAAAAGCTTCCGTCAGTTTAAAAAACTGTTAAAAGCTGCTTCTCCCATGACAGAGCATAATCCACAGTTAAGAAGTCACCAGACTGTATGGGGCAAAACCACGAAATCCCTGATCATATTTAGGATGAGGAATCTCCAGTTATATCAGGAGTCTTGTTTGTTTTTTTGTTTCTTTGTTTGGGGTTTTTTAACACTGGTAAAAAAAAGGGAATGAAAAAGCAGTGAAAAGAAAGATTTTTGGAATGCCATGTAACTATTACTGAGAACATTATCCTTACTTAATAGAACCATTCTGTGATGGAGTCATGCTATTTACCTTACTTTTTAGCATGATTGATAAAGAAAAAAACCAGTTGGTTTCACATTCCATACTGCAATGTCCAAGGGAAGTATAGAGGCAATTTCTCAGGCTGGAAACCTCCAAAGCATGTTAACCAGGAGCTGGGAAGGAGGAGGGCTTAGCTCCATAGTGGCATGTCCCCTCCATAATGTGGTGTAGAGTGTGTGCCCCAGGTGATGTTCATGGGCAAGGCTACAACTTCCTTGCACACTTCTATCAACCCATTCTCTTTATGGTATCATAGGTTAGATCAAATGAAACTTCACTTAGAAGCTGAATGCAGCCCATGTGCATCACAGAAAGCCACTGCCAGATACCTACGTTCAGGCACAGCACACCTGGCTGCCATGTTTAGCATGAATTTTCCTGCTGCGAAGTTCTCACTCTGCGATGCAGAACAGTTGTGCACAGACCTGCTGCCCAAGCCGTTCAAGTACAACAAACTTCTCACTGTTTTTTCCTGTACTGTTGGAAAGGTTGGTTTACAGGCTCTCACTTCTGTTGGTGTCCATTCATTAATCACTCTGTGAACACTGCTGTTTTGTCCTGTGTCCATTCACACCCTTAGCCCTTGAGCTGCGGTAATTAGGGATGGTACTTTGTAGAGCATTGCTGTTTTCACCTTTTGCTTTGGAGTACTTGGAGGGAAGCTAATGGATAAAAACTGGCTATATAAAACTAGCAATATTTGTATAAACAGCTGTTTATACAAAAATGAGAACAGCAGAAATGTTGTCATTAGAAAAAGAAAAAGGTGGCAAATCATATTTTCCAAATTTGGATCACATTTGCACTGGATGTATCTACATGAAAAAGCATTGGACTTATATCAGCGAGTTTAATTGTGCCTCTATCATGGCCCAATATGTTTCTCTTTTGTCCTTTCTTGATTATTCCCTTGTTCAACATGATTGCTAGTTTTCAGTGTGCAGCACCGCAGTTGAGCTATTTGCATTCATTAACCTTTCAACCTGCATTTTGGATTTCAGTTTGACTTTTCAGCTTTGTTTTTCATTTCTCTTACTCTGCCAGATTCCTTCCCTCACCCCCCACCCCCCCCTCCTCGTTCTTCCTGGACTAGAGAGAGTCAGAGACATATTTTGGCTAAAAGGAGTGCAAGTTTTAAAAAGTAATTCTCTGTGGAAATGAGCCCTCCAGATAAACCTCCTAGTGGTTTTTATTCATTTATTTCTTGGATGTTGTCAAGCAATTCTTTGCACTGTTGCACCTTTCCTCAGGCCTTCCCTTTACAATGTCTCATACTTTTCTTTTCCCACTGATCCCATATTTGACTACTGACTGCAGAAGAATACCACTGCAGTGTTCTTCAGAACAATACAAAATAATGCCTCTAATTGTAGTTTGGACCTAATCTTTCAGTCTTTTTTCCTCCTCCAATAATTCCATCAGCTCTATCCGTTCATTTCAAGAAATTTCTTGCTGCCTACTCGAATGGCTCACATCAGTCATAGCTGCAGGGACATAATTGTCCTTGCCATCCTGTTTGACTTTGAATGCTTCATTGGCAATGAGGAAAATCCACAAAGATTGCCTTTGGACTTCATGCAGATACTTAATGATGCCCATGATCCCGGTCCTCCCAGTTGTACCCTCTTCCTATTCACGTTGTACATTCAGGTTTTCTTCCTTCTGAAGTGTTTCTCCCTTATGTTCAGATGAAGTCTCAGTCATCTTTGTTGTAGCTGCTCTTCTGACAAAGGACTTGATGGAAATCTCAGAGGGGTCTTGACTCAGGCATTTAGGATAAATTTCTCTCAGAGCTGATAACAGGTAAGACATGAAGCAGCCACACTTGTTCTGGCAACTGAGCTAGTTCAGGGCACCTCTCCCTTAAAAGACAGTGTGCCATGAGGAAGTGCCATGGGCTAATCCCAAGTGATTAACTCCATCGAGCAAATCACCTCAGTCCTCTAAAAATTACCCCAGATGTCTCAGGGTTCTCCTTCTGTTTTGTATTGTTTTCCTGTGTCCCCTGATGTACAAAGTCAATGTGTTGAGACTGCATATTGGCGCCTGTGATGACTTCTCTCTGGGTTGTTCCTTAGAGATGGGAAGGAGGAGGGTTTGGGTGGGCAAGAAAGGAGACGATTGCTCATGAGAGGATATCTGTTAAAATCTAGTTGTCACTCTGAAGAAAAAAACACCCAACAACAACCCACAAATGAACAAAAACCTGCAAAGAACCTTTGGAAACCTGAAGGAGGAGATGTGAAGACCAAGCAGTAATGACCGATTGCAAGTTTTCAATCTGTAGAAATGCATTCATACTCCGTCTGTCATTTCTGCACTCGAATTTCACTCTGGCTGGTGCTGGCTGGCCTACAGTGGTTTAACTCCATTGCAGAAGCCCTTCCTTGATTCTCCCAAGCTCACATTTCACTTTTTCTTCCCTTCTGACAAATCGTGTCTCTTCCAGAAGAAAAGAGGGTCTTTTTCCTGCTGTCCTGTAGCAATCCTCTTATCACCTCTTGTGTGCCCTGTGCTGTTGAAGTCTGCATTTGCTGTGCTGCGTCATGTCACTCACAAGTCAATGTTAGACTTACTCCTCTGAGCAAGATGCTACCCTTGGAGTAAAATTCAAGGCCAGAGCAAGTGTTAAGAGATGTATGTTAAACAGGGGTAGAAAAAATGGTTACTCTAGGTTATGTTTTCATAAAAAAGACTTTTTCAAATTGTCTTCAGTGGTGGTAACATCAGAGGGTATGGCCCTAGCTCCAGTACATCTGGATTACTGGATTAATTCCTGTTGCACACAGGATCACAGCAAAACTGAAAACTTTTTGCTGTACAGTAACAGGTAGTTTCTGTATCTGGAAAATCACCTCGTCCAGAAAATGACACGGCACAGGAATCCTGTATCAGAGCTGAGTAGTGTCCCTGTTGTTTCCTTTTTAGCAGTGAAGAACACGGAAATGAGGATGCTAAAGGTTCAAATGAGCCTCAGAAGTGCAAAATTTCTCACCCAGGAAGGAGGAAACCAATTTAAGATAATGAGACTGGAATAAATAGCTTTTCTCCCCCCCTCCCCCCCTTTTTCTTTTTAATTTTGCAAGTGAAGAAACTTATTTTTAAATGGGTACTTAAATTCTCACCTAATCACACAGCTCTGGCACTTCAGAAAGAACGATTTCAGTAGCAGGAGGCTGAGGATAGGACTCTGGGTGCCATCACCACAATATGGTCAGACCATTGTGGTGCCCAGGGCCAGGACCAGAATTACAGGACAGAGCAGCCTTATCGCTGCAGTTTGAACACGGAGCCATTCTGCCTCTTTGCTGCTTGGTTTTCTCTTACTCCTGGAGAAGATGGCACCTACTGCCTGGCTTTCAGCAGTTCTCAAAGCATGCTCTGGACCTCCTGAACTCTTCTCACCTTGAGAGTGTTTACTGTCTACTAAGAGAAGATGTTGTAGGGAGATAAAAACTCTGAATAACCAAGGGTAAAGGAGAAAATAAATCATATTTCAGACTTCTGTTACAGGTTGCTCAGAACTGTGAGCCTGTTATCCACAGCCCTGAGCACAGGATATTGCAGATGAGTTACTTTTGGATGTTTTTGCAGCTGAGTTGGGTAAAATGAGCAAACTCCTCTCCCTGAGTTACTTTTTTTTTTTTTTTTTTTAGAGAGAATCACATTCTTTTTAAACTAAAATAAAATGTGCCTTTCTGCCTGAGGGTGTCAGCAGATATTTGGAATTGTCCTGGAAATAAAAGAGGCAGTGAGTCTGTTTAATAACATCCTGCACTTTCTGCAGTCTTCTGAAAGAACATTTCTGCACCAGCAAGCGTTTATCAGCTTCTTTAAAACATGTGGCTGGGAGACCTGAAGGAACATAAGGTTTCCTGAAGGCTTGTGCCACTTTGACCTGCATTTTCCAACTACCAGTGATCCCCACTTGACTTAAAATCCTTGCACACTAACTTTACTGATAGCTTGCACATGGGGTTTGTGGTAGTCTGCAGCAGCCCAAGTTGTATTTGAAATTTGAACTCTAGAGGTTATCTGTCTTTGGGTGCATTTGGCTGTCCTGAAAGATGATGTGATGGCAGTGGCCAGACAGATCAAGGCTGAGCTTTGCAGGCTCACTGAGCGCCCACCACGAATTTGGAATATGTCCTTCTGTTCTCACCATCATTTTTTGATGAGAACTGCTCCTGGTCACAGCTGGTGTATGGCTGTCACTTTGTGATCAGTGTGTAGCATTTACGAACTCTGTGACTACTGTGGGACTTCTGCCTCACTTATTAAAGTAAAAAAGCCAGAACGTGCCCTCGTTCCTCATGTGGTGCGAATGACGACTGTGATTTCAAGACTGATACTCCCACATCAAAGTACAACTGAGAGCAAAAGCTTTAGTTTCCAACGGAGATAGTAGTCCCAACAAGTCTGAGTAGTCAGGTAGCTCCTCTTGTAATTGAGCAGGGAACTACGCAACCTGCTCGACAGTACATTTTAGTACATGGATTACTCACCCTGAGGCTCCATTAAGACTTCACCATGAGTCTTGCCCAAAGGCAGCCATATCTCAGTGGGAAGCTGCTGGACCTCCCTTACTCAGGAAGAAATACCTTATGCTGGAGATAGTGTTGCTCAAACAGCTGCTTGGACCTCCCCATCCCACCAGTAGGTAGCACATTGACAAAAAAGAGCAGAAGGGTGTGAGCCACCATCACTCTTGGGACTATAAGTAGGGAGTCTTGCCTTACTCCCAAGCCTGTATTGCAGCACTTGGTGTTGATCCTCACCTCTGCTTTGCATGAGAGTGAGCGAGCTGCCATTTTCCACGAGTGGGTGGGTGTTGAACACAATCACCTTCTTTGGTCCACTCATTCCTACCTGCACACGCTGGCAGAAGGAAAAAAACTGATGTTAACTGAAACATATGTCCACATTGTTTTTCCCACATTTATTTCATAACCTGAGTAGGATGTTACTGTTAGTTTAGATGTTTGTTGAGGAGGCTTGCTGCATGGCTTACAGTATTTAGTAATGAACAGTTAGATACACATGGCAATTTCTCCCTTGTGCTTATTTTTCTCTTAGTGATCCATTGTTAGCTTTCAAATCTGTGTTGATTCTTTCAAGGCATCACACAAACAACTAAAAAAGTTATCTGCATGCCATTTCAGTTAGATGTGCCTTGAAAACTTAGAAAGAAGCATTGACAAAATGTTGAAAATCTGAAATACCTTGTGTGCATATACTCTGATTCATAGCACTTAACACTGTGAGAAGTTGAGCTTCCTGAATCTCATAATAGATTTTTTGCCACTGTTGCGCATTCCTTTATTTTGTAATGGCAGTAACTGACCCTTTTTTATAAAAGTGTATTTTCTACGAGTTTAATCTGAAATTTTCTATATCCCCAACTGTACTTAATACCATTCTTCTAAACTAATATGCTTATTTCTTCTCCCAGAAAGTATTCCATTCTTGCCCAGAAATGTGGTATTTGACTACATACAGAAATAATTTCCACTTACATGCAGGTTCAGATTGATTCTTTGTGTTAAAGTCTCAGTGTCCAATATTGTATATCTATTCTACAGATGGCTATCTTAAATTGATGTAAAATATTTCATAAGATGCTCTTTCTCATCTTCTTTCCAGTTAAATGCATAAGGAAAATGGAAATAGTGCATCAGGTATATGGTCATAGTTTATTTTTCATGTTCAATTACTGGGATTGGTTCCCAGAACATAGCTCGGCTGCTTCCAGAAATAGTTCTTAAAATCAGACTGAAGCCTCAAATCCCAAAGTGAAATCTGAGAGATGCTAAATGAAATGAGAGCAAAAAGAAGTTTTCACACACCCCTGTGAATCTAGCCCATCGCATTTCAGACAGCTATCATTGATATTTTCCCCCACATTTCCACATCTTATTTATATTCAATATATATTGTTTTTGCTCTTTGCTAGACATTTTGATTCACTGTGAAGAAATTCAGCTGGATATTAAAGAGAATTTCCTCCCTCCTTCCTCCCTGAAAAACGTTCATTTGGGGGTAGCAGGGTAAATTTCTGTTCTGAACCTATACTGAGCTGTTGAGCTCCTCTCTGTAAACGGTTACATATTTAAAATGTGAGGCCCCTCAGAAAATCCTACACCTTATTATTTTTATGTGTACTGCAGCTGCTGCACTGTAGCATAGTACACTGCGGTACCAGTCTCTTTTTCTGTTGACATGTACTCTAGAGGTAGAAAAGTGGGAAGAGAAAAACTATTAAAAACCCTCGCCAGCAGTTGAAAACCCTCGCCAGCAGTTGCTGGGTGGGGTTGGCGTTCTTGGTTTCCTTTAGCCGCTTATGCCTCCTGCTGCCCAGTCATTCCCAATCTTTCCCAGTCAGCTGTGCTCCCTGAGCGAAATGCATGTGGGGAATACCAGTATGGAGGTACAGCTGTGCCAGTAAAACGGAGGGACACCAAAGGGCAAGGAGATCTTCTGGAATGTGCCAATAGGGCAATGAAGGCAGGATGCTGTACAAAATGGAATGCCTTACTGTGTTAAAAACACTCTAGGTGAATCATTATCAGCTTTAAAGGCTGGAAGTATCCTTATTGTAATTCCTGTATCTGTGAGTATAGCAGTACCTTAACAAAAGCATATATTTGATATTAATGTGGTGCTGCAACTTTCCATAACAACGATCAGGAAAAGCTGACAGGCTTGTCACAGCAGGTGAAATCATTTGCCTGTTCATAGGGACAGAATGGACGCTTGTGTTTGTCCATCATTATTGGGGCATCTAATGTACAACAATTCCATCAGAGGAACTTGGAGGCAGGAGAAAAAGTCAACATGTGAAGCGTGAAACATAAATAGCAGGATGTGCAGTGAATGTTCCTCAGCGTTGCTAAGCAATATGCCAGGCGTGGGCAAGAGCGATGCCATCCTGGGAGCACTCCAAGTTGCCAGCCCTTAATGGAATATTCTTCTGCCCAAGGTGGCCAAAAGGTGAAATGCATTTGAGAACTAGGGGAAGCGCAGGGGAGAGCACATTAGGAAACCACTGAGGAGAAATAACAGCTTTTGGAATGCACAACCATTAATAAAACATGTGATGTAAGCTTGAAAGGCCCTGGTGGAGTCATTTCCAAAGGCGCCAGTGAAGTTTATTGGCTCATTTCTTAGCTTTAAGTAGGAAATGTCTCCACGTCTTCTGTCCTTCAGACAATTTCCTAATTCTAAAACACAGCACAAAACCCACTGCATCTGCTGCCCTGGGCCTTGAAAACGTGGAGCAAGATCCCCCAGTGGTCTGAAATCCCACAGGAAGCTGCGGGCAGGAGGAACTCTTGTGATTTTCCTGACACAGCTTTTTCAGCATTTATTTGGTATCTTCTGGGTGAAGATCTGGTATAAAATATGAAATACCCTGCTAGCCATGGGAATAGAGGGTATTTGGAGGAACATGCTCTGATCAAAGAGCACTTATATGCAGGATGTTCATCAGCAAACTTCTCGAAGTGAGTATGAAAAACGCTGTTCATTATTTTCCATGGCCCGTTTGAACTGTCTCTCTCTTATTGATAGATTTTAACAGTGTGGAGGAAACTTGTATTTCTGGTCTCTTCAGCCTGGATTGATGTACTGGCCACATCCCAGCTGCATGTAAGGACAGAGTAGGACTGTCCCTTCCCTTGGTTACCTCGAGTGCTGTGGTAGGCTAGCCCTAGGTAACAGCCAAACTCCCACCTAGGTACTGGCTCCCACATTCAACCTCATGAGAAAAATTCGGATAAAACAGCTCATGGGTCAAGATGAAGACAGGGAGATCACTTACTAATTACCACTGCAGGCAAAACAGACTCAACTTGAGGAAAACTGATTTATTGCCAATTAAAAATAAAAAAATAAAAAAATAAAACCTGATTTGGTTAGTGGGAAACAAAGACAAACATTAAAACACCATCTTTCTTCCCCCTTTCCCCATTCCCAGCTGCACCCCTT
>NW_010532008.1:7312-11180 GCF_000687285.1 Phaethon lepturus | reverse complement strand
GCCGAAGTGCAGGACCCGGCACTTGGCCCTGAACCTCCAGGACCCGGCACTTGGCCCTGAACCTCATACAGCTGACCTCTGCCCATCGATCCAGCCTGTCCAGATCCCTCTGCAGAGCCCTCCTGCCCTCCAGCAGATCAACACTCCCACCCAACTTGGTGTCATCTGCAAACTTACTGAGGGAGCACTCAATTCCCTCATCTAGATCATCTATAAGATATTGAACAAGACTGGCCCCAGAACCGAGCCCTGGGGAACACCGTTTGTGACCGGCTGCCAGCAGAAGGGGGGAGAGCCTGGGGAATCCCTCTGCCTGGTCTTCACTTAAAAAGCAATGCTGATAACTGTGGCTGAAGAGGAAAGATTACCCGCTTGGCCAACCACTAGCCCTGTCCGCAGGAACTGCAAGAGTTCCTGCTTGGTTTACAAGAAATAAGGCTTTTCAACTTTCTTTCCCCTTTATAAGGCTGCTTATCATCTGGTCTCTGTCAGACTGTCTTCCAATAGCCAACTTTATAACCACCTGTGACTCCAGTTGGGCATCTCTTTATTTACTCTTACCCACCCAATATCAAAATTGGCCACACACACACACACACAAAAAAGAACACAGCCCAAGCCCTTTCAACTCTGCAGCAGGCTTGACCTAAATGCCGAGATGAGGCTGCTAAGTTCTGCTACAGTTTCAGATATATTATCACAAACCACAGGGTTTATTGAATAAAATATGTAAATCCAGAATACCATCCATGCAGTATCATTGGACTACTCAAGCTGAAATTAAATAAAATTAAAAATGTAAAAGTTGGGTAAAATAAATTGTAAGTGAGATACAGAACATTCTGGGTAAAATAAGAACGCTAGAAAAACTGGTACCAGTAAGCTGGAAGCTCCGGCAGCTGAGCTCGACATACCTGGGCCACACATAAGGTGGGAATTCTCAGCAGAAGCCTCCTGGAGCTCATGTTACCAGAAGAAAAATTAAAAAGCATCACTGGCAAAACTGTCCCTGCACCCATGGGGCTCGCCATGTGGAACGTTTCTTTGCAGTCAAAAGGAAATGATGTTTTTTCATGAGCAACCCTGGTATCTGCCTGTGGGAAAGCTGACTCTCAACATCCAAGTGCAATGGCATGTCCAGCCTGTGCCACTTACTCAGTAAGAGGAAAAAAAAAAAGTCTAAAAATCTTCTAATCCAGTCCAGAAACAGAGCAAGGAGCCTTCAAGTTGCCTGGGACAGGTTAGCTCCAGCAGCACCTGCAGAGAGGCTGCCCTGTGCTTTGAAAAGTTCATGAGAAGAAAGAAGCTTCATGGCAGAAAGGTGCCAATCCCAACTTCCTATGACAGCACTGCCCCAACCACCCAAAGCCTCTCTAACCGGGAGGGTGGGGGAGTTCCTCCCCAGGAGTGTGCCAATAAAAGGGTAGGAGCTGGTGAAACAGAGGGGACAGGACTGATGAAGCAACCTGGTTTTCCAAGCTGTTCCCAATGTCAGAACCATGGTTGAGTGAAGCTCTGTGTCTGCATTACTGGCAAGGTGGTAACGGGGCTCCCCTAAGAGCTTGACCAGAGTCAAGCCCACAGCTTTGAGTAAATCTCATAAAACTGGACCATGAAAGAGCGTTGAACCAAGGACCTCCACATACACACACAGAGTCATGCAAAGGCAACTCATGAAGCATGGCCCAGCAGGATCTGGGTGACCTCCTTCAGCAGTTTGCCAGGTCACCTTTACAAAGCCATATAGTCCACCCAGATACCAGTTGCCCTCTCAGCTGCGGAGAATATATGAATAATCCCCTTTATTCTGGCACCTGTACAAAGAGCTCACAGATGAAAGGACTCTGGAAGCAACAAGCATCTACTTCTGTCCCCTACTGCTTTTCCATAGACACCGTCTTGTTGAACACCAACCCCAACATGAGTGTAGGCACATCTCTCGGGAGCTTTTTCACACCTCACAGCTCTCTGGAAGAGAGAGGTCTGCCAATCTACATCAGCAGGGACATATACGCCAGTTGACCAACCAGTCTTCACCTTCCCAAGCCACCCACCTCCCAGCCTGTATTTGTGGTACTTATTTCCAACATTTACAGGAGACACAGCAGCTAATAATAGAGCAATGAAACTGTCTGCAGGTTAATTTGAGTTGACTAATAAGATCTTCATCAAAATATATCCCAGCAAATTCCAGTAATAGGCTGAGACTGCAGGGAACCTTGAGCAGGTTAAGCAGATGGTGAATTTCTGAGCCCAAACATTTTCAACATCACCTCTATGTCCCAGGAAGCCAAGTAACCCTATGAACATGCTCAGTGCAGGGAACATCTTGACAATGCAGTTCCCAACGCTGGCCACCGACACAACTTCAGGCTAAAATCCAGGACAGCTCTAAGCCCTATTGTACAAGTCAGATGAGTGCTGCCCTCTTCTCAGCTTCACTGGAGGTTGCGATTTTCCATGTTTTCTGATAGACTAACAGCTCTTAGCAAAGAACAACAACCCCAAGAACACAATATCCCCCCAAAAAAACAACTCTGCAGAGCAAATTTGGCTTGTTACACAGGTGGCAGCTATTTGCACATGTTTCCATGCACGGGCAGGTCCCAACCGTCATAAGCTTATCTTCTCCCGAGATGTTGGTAGCCTGGCCTGAAGGAAAAGACTCCTTGGTTACACAGGACAGAGATGTCTCATCATCTTTTCTTTGTCCCATTGATTTAATAGGATTCAGGCTCGCAGCTGCCTCTACAGCTCCTGGTCTGTGTGCTGACCCCATTCCCCCCAGCTCAACAGCTACTTCTCACAGGAGCCAACTGAGATACGATGAAACCCAGTGCTCGGGGAATGCAAAGCCATGAGGCAACACAACCTTTGTAGCTCAGCAGATACTGACAGCTCTGCTCCCCTACATGTTTGCATCCTTTGCCCAATGCAAACGCTTGAGGGAAACTAATCAGGGCAGATTAAGCCAACACACGTACATGTTCACTTATGTCTGCCCGCGTTTGTCAGGGCAGACTCCCCAGAAGGACAGCAGGAAGGGGTGTACCACAGTCCTGCCCAGCAGCTCCCCTTGCGGAGCTACTCCCAAGGAAGCTACAGCCCTTTACCAAGCTGCAGTCTGCCTCCTTTTGCATTGGGTACCTCTAACCTGACCCAGCCTTGGTTTCACCTGTGCTCTCCAACCCTCCTGACACACCTCAGCTCTCCATAGGCCTCAGGGAAGATCAAGGATGTGTCTAAACTTCAGCAAATCATTGGGCACCACAGAGGCAGCCTGAACAGACCCCAAGGTCCAGCCACTCACACCCAGGTCTGCCTTGGCTCCAGCTGGTGGGATGGTCCCTCCTTGGCACATGCCAGCCTGGTGCCCCTCACCCATCAATCCTACACAGAACATCAAGTTGCTGGTGTCAAAGATCTTTCTTTGCCATTGCTAGAGAGGGGAAAAGTTGGGTACACAACACCACAAAAAAAAAAAAAACAAACACCACCCAGCACTTTCCTCATCCGCATCGGAAAAGCCAGCCTGAGGAGGCCCAAGCAAGAGGTGAGCTTGCTGGATGAAGCTCAGGACACCCTCGTCCCCCATGACTGCTCCCAAGACCTCTTGAGCTTTGAAAAGGAGACTGAAGTAGGCTTAATGTTGTGCAAAAGGCTCTGACAGCCCCTAAAGCACCAGCTTTTAATGGATCAGCTCTTGGTCCGGGTGAGGGCTCCTGGACACCCAGGAGAGCAGCGGGTGCCAGGCCAGAGGCAAAGAGAAAACAAGCAGAAGATACCTCCTCGGCACTGCTCTGCAGAGCAAACCCCCGCACCTTTCCCCTCCCGCACCCACCCACCCCATGCAGGTGGGCAAAACAAA
>NW_010532008.1:7005-7227 GCF_000687285.1 Phaethon lepturus | reverse complement strand
GAAATATGTTTCTGAGTTCAAAAGGGCTCCAGGATTGATGTGTCCCCTGGGTCAGACAGCTGGCAAGAGAGGAGAAAAATTATTTAAAAAAAAAAGAAAATCAATCACTCCATAAATTATACTCCAATACGTCCTTCAGGCACGAAGGTCCCCTGCTTGCTGCCATATTTGCTTTCTTTAGGATTGAGGGAGGGGGCTCTGGCCCTCTGCCCAGCTATGGGG
>NW_010532008.1:1782-6867 GCF_000687285.1 Phaethon lepturus | reverse complement strand
GGAAGGCTCCGGGGAGACCTTCCTGCAGCTGCCGGGGCTGAGAGGGGCTGAGGAGAAAGATGGGGACAGACCTTTTAGCAGGGCCTGCAGCAGTAGGACGAGGGGTGATGGGTTTAAACTAAAGGAGAGTCGATTTAGACCAGATGTAAGGAAGAAATTTTTCACAATGAGGGTGATGAATCACCAGCACAGGTTGCCCAGAGAGGTGGTCGATGCCCCATCCCTGGAAACATCCCAGGTCAGGTTGGACGGGGCTTTGAGCAACCTGATCCAGTTGATGGTGTCCCTGCTCATGGCAGGGGGGGTGGAAGGGACCTTTAAAGGTCATCTAGTCAAACCCAAACCGCTCTGTGATCCTACGCATGGATTGCAGCAGTTGAGCGTGCATTTAAGAGGACTCTGCCCACGACACCTGCAGAGCCCGTGCAGGACATCGCCCCCGGGCACCTGGTGGGAGCCGTGGGCTCACGTGGCCGGCGTCACCGAGCAGGTCTCCGCAGCCCCTCCAACAGCGTCCGGCCGAGCAGCACTGCTCGGGAGCAAAGCCAGCACCAGACCACGGTGGGCTGGGAAGCGATAAAGGAGTGGCTGCCCGTGCCGCCTGCCTCCTCCCTGCCCGCAGAGGACGCGTTTCCTTTCATCTGCTCAGTTGTGGGTTTTCTCCTCCGGTTGTCATTTCTTCTCTCTGGATGAATCTTGACGCTTACGTCTGTATTTGATCACTCAGCTGAGAGCGTCATGTTAGATGCCGTGAATGAAAAATCAAAGATTTCCTTGTGTTCCAGGGCTGTCTGCAAACACCGCACGTAGACCAGCCTGTTATTACAAGTGGGTGCCCGGCACAGCACACTCAAGCTTGGGTTACAAAACAAGCTCCGTTATTACCTCCGCTCTTCGCATAGAGGTAACTTTCCCAGCTATTCACATAAGGTGAAACTTCTTATATTTTCTGTCTCCCCGAGCTTCTTGAGAGAGGAAAAGTGTTTGAAGAATATTTTGTCATTTTTTGAGTCATGGGAGAGCAACTGAAAGACGCTTTTCCCAGTGGCTTAAAAAGACATCACCATAGATACACTTTTCAGAATGGGTATAAAGCAAAAAAACAAAAGCTTGAAACTTGAAACTGCTTCAGTCACCAGGCTTTGGAACAACATAATGCTTGTAAATCAGATGAGCAAGCGAAAGGTCACTTCTGAGCAGGAAGCAGCAGATATCTGCTGTCTGTCCCTTCAGTCAGCCTTGTGTGATGGTTTCCTTTGCTGCTTTTTTAGAGGAGCCAAATGAAGTCCTCTCCCGCTGCTGGCATCACTGGAAAGTCTTTCCATATCCCTGTGGCTGGAGTGTTTTGAAGAGGAGGCTGCTAGGAAGCAGCAAAGTCCCAAGCCTGTCAAGTGCTTGCCCTTCAGTCAGAAAGTTGAAGGAAAACCAAAACCGTCTGCCTTCCCTCTACTCCTCACCAGCCTTTAAAAGGCAATGGAGCTAAAAGGGAAGATGTTGAAGGTCTACACCTGTAGCGTTTGCCACACTTGACCCCCGCAGGCCTGACTCCCCAGTCTTGGTGGCCCACTGCTTATGGCATCCCACCAACACCACACCAAGGACTGTGCTGGCACAGCTTTGTCAGGGGCAAAAGCAGCCTGAGGAAGCTGCAAAGTGGGGACGGGAGGACCACAGCCTCAGCCCTGCGTAATGCAAGACACTGCAAAAGCTGCTATAAAGACCAATAATCCCCCTCTTCACTGCCCCTGGACTCCCGTACACTAGATGCCTTTGAGGAATTGCACTCTCCAAAAGTACATTCTGTAGCCGTGACCTGGCCAAAGGACACAGCTCATCAGCCGTGCAGGGTGGCATCCCTAACCCATGCTTTCTGGCAAGAAGTATCCCAAGGCAGCCCCAGCACACCAGAGGCAGTTAAGAAGTTGGGGATCAGGCCTCAGAGCAGGAGAATGTGGCTTTCCTCACATCTCTTGGGGACTCTCGCCACCCATTGATCCGCTCTAAGCATCACTGCTCGGAGGGTACTTGAACTACACGGGATGAGATTTGTGTCGGTACAGCCTCCAGTATCAGCCAGAACTTTGTCATTGGTTTCAATAAAGCAGATTTAGCCCTTAACCCATCTCCAATATGTCTGTTTCTCATAGCCAGATGAATAACGAACAAATATAAATCACAAAGAATTTATCTGATGATGGCAAGGAGAGAAAAAGATTAATAATTTATTTGATGGATATTATTCATCCATCCATAGAGCCAGCCAAGTAATGAAAACATTTATTCACAAATCATTCTGGTGACAGTTTAAATCTTTGTACAATAAGTTATTCATAAATATTATTTGACTCCCTAAAAATCAAAAATAGATAGCTGACCTTGGAGAGGGGGAAGAAGTGTTAGTGCTGCGCCTATCTTAGGCCTACCTTGTTCCTAACATCTCTGGGATAGCTCTGGACTATGGAAAAGGGGTCCTTCACTCAGAAGACAACCCCAGAATTGGACAGTCACGTACCACATGGCCGTGCTTGGAGGCCCAGCCTTGGCCTATAGTCCCCAAATGTCCTTGCGGAGACCATGCACCAGGCACTTCGTCAGCTGGCAGCACAGCTGAGGTTCTCCAGATCTGCACTCCAGCTTAGAGACCTCCCAAGCACCACACTTACTCTCCTGTCTGCAGAGACCACTGCTCCCTGATGCTTCAAAGAGGCTTCCAGCTATTCCCAGCCAATAAAATGTGGCATGCTGCTTTCTGATGAAGGCAAAATGATGACTCTTCCCACCAGCCCTGCTCTGTTCCAAAGAGTGTAGGAGCATGCATTCCTCCGTAAATAAATCTCTAGAAACACCTGAAAATAACATTTTTTGCTGTCAGAGGACATTCAGTTGCCTTTCCAAGTCTTGTGTACAGCTTATTTCATTATCAGAACTACTGCCTCCATCCTGTCTTGCAACTTTCAGACTGATTAAATAAGCCAAATGGGTCCATATTCCCTCTAAATAACATGAACAATATTCAAGCAAGGTTAAGGCTGCTACAGATGAAAATATGATATTTATGTCCCCCTGAATTCCAGTCACTATTTTATGACCTCAGCTCCTCTAAAGAGGGTCACAAATCTACAGAAAGCCTCCAAGTGCAGGGCTGTGCATTTGGATCCTCTCAGATATTTAAAATTACGTGAAGATGGACTGCTCCCTATTGACCATCCATATACAGAGGCACAGAAACACACATTATTCCAGCATGACTACAGAATAAATTGCCATCTGCTTTCAAGTAGCAGAAGAGGAAGAATTTCAATGGCCAGACCTCTGGAGCTGGTGAAACAGAAAACTTGTCAGGGTTCAATTAATCTCACAAAGAGTATCAAAATCACCGCTGCCTCTCTGAAATAGATGCAAACTATCCATTGCCCTTTGGTGAATGGAACTGGGCTGGTAATCATGTTAAACCAGGTTGCTTACGAGATTTTAGTGCTTCTGTGGGGAACAACAATGAGAGCAACTCTGGTCATATGGCATTTGCAAGGTACTGCCTCTTCCCAGCTGAGATCGTTATTGCAGAGGATGTGGAAATAAGAATTAAAATAAAAGTTCATGCAGGCTGAGCAGATGGCTGCCATTTCTTTGCAACAAAGACCCTGAAGTAGAGCTATGTTTGGAGGGGGGAGAAATGTGGAATGGAGTAGAGCAGCCTGGGGTGACTTAGGACACAGGGCTGGACTTGACCTCCCAGACCTTCACATCCACTTCCCTGCAAAAGCTCAATAGTCACCAAAAGTAGAAATGTCCATAGGTGTTTTCTCTTCACCCTTCTCTGCACCTGCAGCAAGGAAGACCTGAGCAGCAGGACCTCAGCCAAGCTCCCAGCCCAGCCACAAGCAACCAGCCCAAACTAAAAAACCCTGCTGGCTTCTACTCACCAGAACCCAAATGGAGATCAGACAGTGGGACTGTCCCCAACCCTGCTCAGAGCTAGGCACTAGACGGTGGTCAACCTTCACCCTAGGGAGCAGGTCCCTCCTCCCCCACCCTGGGCCAGGGCACATCCACCATTAAAGGTGTCACCAGATGACACATTTCCATGAAAGTTTTCAGTGGCCCGCAACAATGGCCATAAAACTAGCAATGTTTCATGCAAAAAAGTAACAAACAGTTGGAAATTTCTGACATTGAGCCTTACCTAGAAGCAGAGCCTGGGCTGAGACACAAGTGAAGGCTACACAAGCACGGCTCCACAATGAAGCTTAGTCCATCGACACACAGGCTTGGCCGTACGAGCACAAAGAGCCAGTCAGAGCCTCACCAGAGTCATTTCCCCATTCAGGAAGAAGCAGTCTCTTTTTTGGAGTCTTTCTAGAGGCTCTAGTACCATTTATAAATGGTTTTTTAAGTAGAACCCTTCCTGTAAACATGCCTGCCTGGAAAGCAGGATCTCACCGAGTACCAAAGAACTTTAGAAATGTTGAAAAGCTCCACCCATAACCACTCACCTGATGCATTTTCATGCCCAGTAGTTCCTATTAGCTACCATTAAACCTTCACAGGTGTCTACGAAGCCAGAGACTTAAGGAGAATTTGAACTACCTGAACCTGCTAGCAAGTTTTATTTAAAGAAACAGTGAAATCTCTACCCTCAAGCAAATTCCTCCAGATTAGTGTTTTACTGCTTTTTCCCCACTACTTCTAGGTATTTCCGTATTTTTGTACCTAAAGTGAGCTTCCCTTCATTGAACTATGAATCTATCATCTCCAATTTTAATTTACGATCTGCAAAACCTCTTTAGCAGCCGTGACTGCCCCCATGCCCATTTTGCTCAGACAGACAGACAGACGTCCCCTTTGCAAAGACACAGCTGATGCCAGCAGCAGGTGAGCTGAGGGCAAGATCTACCAGCACTTCACCGTGCCAAGACCAAGGAGGATGGCACGTTCCTGCCTCTGACATGGGGCTCACCCAGGAGACGGCTGTTGGTGGAAGACGGAAGGAGGAGCTGGTGTTTTAGATGGCATTTCCGGACCAGAAAATGGTCCTTGACTCAGCCAGCAATGTTTCACCGAGACAGTGGGATGAGATAAGAGCGG
>NW_010532008.1:0-1751 GCF_000687285.1 Phaethon lepturus | reverse complement strand
CCAGGAAGCAGGTGGGCAGCAAATGCTCTTGCCATGAAGGCACTTGCCCTGCCTCACCCTCTGCAAGTGCAAAAAGCCTTGCTGAGTCCCAGCTGGCCAAGTGAGAACAGTCGTATCGTCCCAGAAAAGAAGGTTCAGAAGCCAGATAAATCCAGATGAGTGAAAAGTCTTCGCATCCTCTGCTGACTCTTGCTAAAGTGAGAAAAAGGTAGTTGCCTTACAGTACCTGCAAAATTATTTCCACATTTTTGGGATTTTTCTTTGCAGGGAGAAAAACCAGCGAGCAGGCATCAAATAAGATCAGCCTAAGGCATCTTGGAGGCTTTGCCAGGATGAACAGGGTGGCCACCGATGTCCCCACGCAGGTCACCTACGTCAGCTCCCTGGGTCCAGCCACCTTCCTCTGCTGGGTTGCAAGCGGGCAGCTGAGGGCAACCGGCTGTCCTGTAGCCTCATCTAGTGCACTGCACCCGTGGCACGGCCAGCACCCAGGTAGCACCCAGGTTTCATCCCTGTCTCCGTGTTTCGGGAAGCCCTGGCTCTTGGAGTCCTGGGATTTCCAGAGACTCATGCTTTAGGGTTCTCAAAACCAGCGCGTTTTCAGCTGTTGAACGCTGCAGAAGACACCATAAAAACACAGTTCAGGTGTATTCACAACCAGAGAGAAAGAAAAAGGACAGTGAGTCTCTATTTTTTTAACCAGTCTCTATTTTAACCAGTCTCTGGCTGGTTTTCCACTTGAAAGCACCCGCGGTTGGCCACGTTGCCAAAGCTTGCGCTGCTCACCCGTGCTGCAACCTCTGCGAGTGCCGAGCAGAGCACGGCTGTCCAAACACAGCCCTGATTTTTCAAAAACATTCAGATTTTCAAGGTCTCGGCACCTGCCTGGTTGTCTTCAAAAGCATCCACCGTGCTGTAGGCGCTGAGGACTCTAGAAAAAGGTGGTTTCCCCTGAAACAACAGCTTGCTGTGAGCTGTCGGCAGACAGGGAGCCTGCACCATGAGCAGAGCAGAGCTGGGAGCCCCTTGTTTTGCTTTAACCATCGGTATCAGGAAAAGGGAAAATAAAGAAAAAGAAAAAAGCAGCTTTTTTGGAAAACGAGCAGCCTTCATTTCGGGAGGAATACCTCTTTGTCTCTTCAGCCGCTTCGCCCAGCCGCAGAAGCGGGAGCCTAATTGCCTCGCTGGGCTGACGAACAACTCGTTTATCTGTCACCTGCCTTAGTGCCGGTTCACAGCCCCGCCGCGGCGCTCCACGGTTCAGCGGCACGGCGGGGCTCGGGCTCTCCCCTGCGCTGGGAGGGAAGGGAACTTTGAACGAAGGGAGATGTGCAAATATTTAAATAAAGACGTGAATGATTAAGAGAAATAATTGTTTTGATTTTTTCCACCACTATCGCCGAGACGCATTATGGAAGGCTACGAACGATTTCCAGCGATTAACAGATGAGGCGTTGGTGTTAAATGAAGGTCACAGAGTGATTTATATGACATGCTACAATGAATTTGATCAATCTTTTATTAAATACCTCTGCAGAACTTTTGATGGCGAACTCCTCATCAAACACGTGCTCCGTGCAGCTTACAACCGCTCGGCTTTTCCGAGCTGTCTGCTTCGGTCTCCCACCCCAAACCACTGCCTGCAGAGAGGGAAATGGCCGTAAAGAAAGAGGTGACAAACTCCCAAGGCTGGTGCTTCGGCGCATTAGAGCAGCCCCAGGGCTGCTCCGCGCTCGCCAGCTGGATGCAGC
>NW_010532007.1:0-1446 GCF_000687285.1 Phaethon lepturus | reverse complement strand
CTCATCCCTAATTCTGAAGCGTTCTCGTTCCAGCTCCTCTCTTCAGCGCTGCTCTACCTTGTGCTTATCTCAGTTGTAGGAGGTTTTGCATTTGATAAATTAGAATGATTTCTTGTGTGTCCTTGTCATGTGTTTAGTTTGGAAGCACGTTGAGAAAACCCACGTGGCCTAACTACTCTGTTTTTTCCCGCTACCAAAGTTTCATGCTCTGAAATAGAGGTGCGAAAAAAACCCCGAGCGAGCTCCGGTCTGTACGCTCCGCTCGCAGCGACCGCCCGTTTGCTTCCACGTTCTGCACGCGGTAGACGTGGCTCTCCGCCACCGAAGCCGGTTCCTCCCTAGCTGCCGCAGGAAGAAAGCCGTTTTGCAGGGCTCCGCTCCTACCCCTCACGGCACCTCTGCACCCCTGAAAATCCTGGGGCCGTCAGCTTTGCCAGCCACGCCGGAGCAGCTCACTGGCGTCGGAGGAAAGGGTTAAGGGACCCACATTCCTGTCCCTAGTGCTCCGATCAAAGGTCAGGCGGTTCTTTAGGTGAAGGAAGGGAGGGAGGTGGTGTGCAGCCCTGACCAGGTCATTTGAGGAGTAAACCACATCTGAGGGGAGCTAATGAAGCGGTGTTTGTCTCTCTCACAGGCACATACTCCCGGTCTGTGCTGGGCAAGTTAGAATTCCTTCTCTAGTGGGAGTGGAGATGTCGATTGTATTTTTTCCATGATGTGTATTGAGGCATTTGCTAGGTTGTGGGAGTAAACACTTGGGGGAATTCTCCATGAGCTAGCAAGGGCAAGTCAGAAGCCTACTAAATATGGTGAATGAAGATTACAAGAAAACCCTGGAGAATAAAACTCCCTCTTTCCACCCCATCTCCCACCACCACCACCCCCGCATATTTTTTCTCGTTATCGTGCACTGCCGTTTCGCTGCTTGCCGGGTAAATCCATTGCCGTTCGTGTGACTAAACACATTGCACTGCTTTAGTTTTTATTTTCTGTCCAGAAGGGCAGCGCTGGGGTGGTCCTTCATGTCCTCCCGACTAACCGAGACGCGCCGCACCGTCCTGCTAGAGAAAGCAGAGACACCAGATATTCAACGGGGGGGAACAGCAGGAAATGCTCTCAGGTCTGTAAATACTTGAGGGGGTGAGAGATGATGTTCACCAGCCGCATCCCACTGACCTCCTTTGGTGCTGCTCTTGAGAGGGATTGGCCGGAGTCAGAAACAGTTGATCTTTAATGCTCCAAAAATACATTCCCTTTCAAAGCCTCGCAAGCGGAGGAGCGCCCAGGCTGCCGAACGCGGTCCCCGCTCCCAGCTCCTCGTGGCCTGGGTGAGCTCAGCGCCGGGGTGTTGGGCGAGGTCCACCCAAGGCTGGAGATGATGGTGGGGATGAAAGGGGCCGGGGCCGTGCCCGGGGGGTGCGGGAGTGGGTGTAGAGCTCTGTCCCC
>NW_010532006.1:608-867 GCF_000687285.1 Phaethon lepturus | reverse complement strand
GCCAAGGGCCTGGCTCTCCCATGCTCTGGCTCTTCAAAGCGAATCCTGCAGCTATAGCCAAGGTGGAAAGTTTCGCAGGAAACCCCGAGCGGAGGAAGGCGTCGTATGTCAAGCGGTGATGAGGTGCAAAGAGGAACCTGTCAGGAGCAGCACAAAGGGATGGTAAATATCTTCCCCCCAACTCCCCGGCTTTTCTGCAGCCTGTCAGAGCTGGATATGTCAGCTCCTCTCCTTGCCACCGCCAACGAAGTGCAAAAAC
>NW_010532006.1:0-214 GCF_000687285.1 Phaethon lepturus | reverse complement strand
TTGACATGCCTGAACATCCAGGTTTGAAAATGTCCGTTGCTGTGCGTGGGCTACTTGCCTTCCTATTATTTTCAAGATGAGCCATCCCCGCCTTTCAGAAGGTCTTTTTTCTCCTTTCTGCACCTTTTGTTAGCATCTCTTCTAAGCAGGATCTGAAATCGCTTCAGGGAGGCCTGTGTGCACCGGGGGTCCCCGGGGAAGGCCCCAGCGGCAG
>NW_010532005.1:0-15179 GCF_000687285.1 Phaethon lepturus | reverse complement strand
CGCTGCTGGGCGGGGGGTGCGGTCAGCGCCATGGCGCGCCGTGGCGAGGTCGTGAGCCTGTAGCTGGAGAGGAAATACGTGGAAGAAAGGAACACACAGAGGTTTGGTGGCAGTGGAGAGGGGAAAGTAAATTTACATGATATAAAAAAAAAAAATATTGGGGGAGCAGTCAAATATGAAAAATAATTTCTTCGGAAAACTGCACTTTGCTCATTTTTGGCTTCTTTCGACTAAGCTTGCCTCTGCATCAGGAAAACGCTGGGAGGAATGAAGAAGGTAAATGTAAAAAAACACTGGCTTTTGCAGTTAGCTTCCTGAAAAGTTTTATTTCAGTGGTAAGAAAATAAAACCCCAAATCTAATAAATGCTATGTATAATCAACATAAAAAAAGTGGGCTTGGAAACAGGTCCTGCAAAGATGCATGCTTTAGAGAAGGGATTTATTTTTTTTTTTTTTAGAGTAGCCTCATATTAGTTTCAATTTTAACTATATATGAGGAAAAAAAAAATAAAATAGGGATTTTGGTTTGATTTATGGAAGTCTTGCAACACTACATAACAAATTCCCAGACCCCCCAGAGTACCTTAGCTCACTTTACACACAAAAATCAAGCACAGAACCTGAGAGTGCACCTCTCTCCGTCCCATAGGCAGGACAGCTATGTTACACAGGAGGCTGCTCCAGCGGTCACCCCTACCAAGACTTCAGTAGCGCACGTTCAGACCACAGGCAAGAAGAAGAGCGAGATGGTATCACCATTTCCTCTCTCTTCCCTCAGACGATTGGGCTTTAAGGCGAACGCTCCCTTCAGAAAAGGGAATTGCAGTGCCATACGGCTCTCCCCCGACCACCCTCGCCGCCGCGCCGTGCCGTTGCCTTTCCAGGGATTTGCCGAGTGGCACTACCGTGCTGAAGACCGAATCTATAGTCCAGTAGCTTGTTGGTTAAGCAGGAGGCATGGCTGAAGCAAGCTGCCTGACTCAAAGCGCATACACTTCCTGTTGTTGGCAGAAAGCGAGACCTCGCGCCGTTCCCCCTTGCTTCCTTTAAAAACAGTGCCAGGAATTGATGTAAACTGGCTGCAGGGCATCTGACCCACAAAGCAGGGAAGTGAGAAACAGTAGGACTCGGGAAGATAGAGCAATATTAGCCACCTATATCTAAATATAATCGGGGTTTTATGTACATTTGATCAATGATCTCAGATGGCATCAGTGATTTTCACTTGAAATGTGCTCAAGGAGCTGAAGCCTGCAGCAGCTCTGGAGAACGAATTCTCCGGAGCAATCAGTCGGGTGGTTTCTTCAGTCACGAAAACTCTCTACAGTGCCGACCACAAACGGGCATGCCTGAGGCTGCCCAGACAACTCAGTCAAACATTAGCAGAGGAATCACCCAGAAAGTTAACTAACTACGCGGCACGAAGGAGTTCTGTCTTCTGGGACTTCTCTCAGGAGGGTCAGGGGAAGGTCCCTGCACGGCCGAGGTAAGAGCGGTGCCAGATGTTCCACCCTGTTACGACAGCACTGATGATTTTTACCTGCGAGAAAACACGAAGAAAGCAACAAATGCCATTTGCTACCCAGCAAAACTCAAATGAACTGAGACTGTTGACTTAATTGGACTCAGCCCCTGTTACTCACCTGTTATGTACCTACTTTTCAATGCATTTTCAGTATCTTCAGCCTGGGAGACTGCTCATATCTGCTCATTTACTCCGCGATTAAAATTCCTAAGATCGAGGATCAGTTTCAACACAATTGCACTGTATCGGGATTTTCACCTCTTTTGCCAACCCCAGTGTAGTATTACAGCCTGAGACACAAGGTAAAATAATTTTTTTAAAATCCTTTCTTTGTTAAATAGGGAGTTCTAGAGATACTAGGCTGGTTTTCACAACTCCCTCCACAAAAAGCTTCTTAAAAAGTCCACCCAACGAATCAACAATAATCCTTAACAAAATACCAGTAACAAGTCATTAATACTGGATGATTTTAAGTGACAAAAGAAGGAAGCATAACTTCGACCACCCTTGAGCTTTCCTTAAGAAACTGGGTGGACTTCTTTGGGAAAAGATCTCCATCTGGTGGCAGGCTATAAAAGAGATCGAGTTGATGCCGCAAGAGGTGCTCCTTTCCCTTGAAAAGACTGCTGCTACTGGAATGGAGTGGATTTCTTGGGCATATTTTTTTCCTCCATAAATTTCTAAACCTTATATAGGATAGGCTGAGCAGGGCACCTTGTAGTCTTGCTAAGTCTGCCCTAAATGCACGTCTAGCGAAAGCATTTGAGCTCATCTGGCTCAGGTTGCCCACCACCCAACTTTTCCTGTGGACAGCGCTGCGGGGAAGACACCCCCTGCCCATGGATGGTGCGAAGCAGCAGTACCATCGCCACCACTGCAAGCAGATTTGTCCAGGATAGTAGGACTCACCTAGAGGCGATGGCTCTACCCCTCTACAGCGACGTAAACAAGGCGGTGCTCCTGTCCCACTGCTGTAAGGACAAAATGACTCTCAAAAGATACCATTTTTTTAATGGGGATTACATTATGCAGATAACAGGTGACCTTCTCTGGTATGAGTTACCCCTTCTCTGGGGCCACTAGAGGAGGGGTTT
Organism: Phaethon lepturus; assembly: GCF_000687285.1. Taxonomy (NCBI): domain Eukaryota; kingdom Metazoa; phylum Chordata; class Aves; order Phaethontiformes; family Phaethontidae; genus Phaethon; species Phaethon lepturus. The sequence goes on along the minus strand of NW_010532005.1, from coordinate 12,559 downwards.
TTACTATCGTAACTATGTGGGGAGTTATACTATCATAACTATTCTTAAAAGCACATGAGAAATCGTTTTCATGAATGAAACTACAATGGGTCAGTCCCCAGCATGCTCAAGTTTGTCCCTTCTGAGTCATTTACAGACAGACCATTAGTATCTATTTTTAGTAAATGACAGCAAAAGTTTCAGAAAATTTCACTTGGACTTGTCTTGCATTTCTTTGGTGGACAGCTTCTGGTCTGGGAACCTCTGATGTCACATTGTTTTAGTTATCCCAGTTAAATTTTTTCAGTCAACTGTGAGACTTGCTGTCATATGACAGTAAGGCACCACAATAAGCAGGGTGGCACCTTTTAAATTTATCATTAAAATTGTTGAAAAAAATCACAAGAGATGTTCAGAAAATAACAGAAAAATCACAAATTACCTATTACTTCCTCTCCCTTGTCGCTGCAAGTGTGTTTTCTACCTCTTCTTTCACTTGTGTTATAGCTATACCTGCCCAGAGTTTCTTGAAGGTGGAGTTTTTCTTTTGTCTGATTTTATGCCATCACCGCTAAATGTACGCTTTTATACGACATCCAGCCATCAACAGATATTGAAAAAGTTATCATCATTGCCCAAATAACCTCAAAGCATACACGTTTATTTGCATCTTTACACATAATCAGTTTCCCCAAAACACTTTTCAATTTTCTCTGTTGATTCTTTTCGAATTTTCTCCCTTTTTTCTAGTTTGATGCCAAGTTACAGCATTCTTCGAGAAGCTGCCACCAGAACAGCTTGCAGAAACCAGTTTATGTCCTCTCTGGAAAAAAATTCTCCACAATTTAAGAAAAAACAGGTCTCTCTCATTCTACTTACATGGCTATATTCTTCACTATAACAGATCTATATCCATTCTGTAGTGCAAAGAATTGTTATGCAAGAAATACAATATATCAAGAGCATTCAAACTCCCTATGTCAATATCTCGCACCTCTTCTTATTTCTTTTCTTTTCATATTTGGAGAAAAAAACCCATAGGTGAAATAATAACAAAGGCCCGAGTTTTCCTTCATCAGAATATTGAATTAAATATACGAGTACAAGAAATTTCATGACAACTCTTGTAAGAAATTTCATTGGTGACACCAGATCTGCAAGGATAAGCAGTCACTAGTTGGAACTGGCACAAAATAAAATTATTTGGAAAAGGAAAAAACAGACTTGTAGGTCTTAATCACCACGGAGTAATGTTTCTAACTGGTGATGCCTATAAACCAAAATTATTCTGTGTAACAGGTTCAGGTGGAAGGACGATCCCAACTGACACAGACATCCTTTCCTCTGGCTTTAAGTAAAAAGCTATCAAAAGGCAGCTTTATTAATATCAGTAAACAGAGTAAAAAAATCATAGAACCTACTCTAAATTTAAAAGGAGAAGCCTAAGAAAGTTCACCTCTCATTACATTTTAACCCACAGTACAGAACTCAAAAACTGTAAGAATTGGGGAGGAATTTCCACAAGCCACTGTCTGGAATTTTGTGATCTACTTCTAAGAAAAAAAGCCTTTTTTTTTTTTTTTGCTGACCTCAAATACACAGTTACTCTAGATGCTCTTTCAAAGCAATGCATTAGCAGACCCATCATTTAGTTTCATCTGCCCAGGTGTTTCCACTTTACAAAGCCCAGTGGGAATTTCAGGATGCAGTATTCCGGTTCCAAAAGCAGGCAAGCTAATCTGAAACGGGAATTTTCTATCAGCACAATGTAAGGAAAGCCTCAGCGTGGCTTTGGTGAAAAGCTCAGCCCAGTCCAGCTGTATTTCTAGGTTGGATGTTTGACCATGCTGCATACACCAGTAGCCAAAGGAAAGCGGGGCGTGTTCAGAAGTACGGCAGAACACAAGATGCCACCCTACCCATGAAGTCTACAAGCTAACTCAACTCACAGAGGGGCACGCTCAGGTTTGGGGTGTTACCAGGGAATTTGAGACCATCTGCACTGCGCACATCTAAGTCAGGATGAACTACATGGTTGCGATGCTACAGCCAAACCCAGAACAGCAGCAGCCTTGCCCCTGCTTGAGCCTGCACAGCTGAAGGTTCCCCGTTCCTGGTCCCCTCCGCTCTGCCCAGCTAATGACCCCAGTCATGCCCAGGTGGAGAAATGGCAGTTGTTCCCCCTTCCCCAGTAACCTACGCTGAGGGAGCATGTCATCACCTCTCTGCCAGCCAAAAAGCAGATTCTCTATCTTTTCAGTATCCCTGCAGCTGTCACGCGCTTCCCTCCACCCTCAGCTTCTGAAAGAGAACAATATGACCTTTTGCTTGCTGCTGCACCTTCCCCCACTGCAAGGAAACAACCTAATATTCCTCTAGAAGAGGTAATGATGTGCCATGGCAATATGTGGATATGTATACAAGACACACCTTACCTTCTGTGAGTCCTTCACAACTCTTGCATGGCATTTTCTTAAGATAGAAATTATTATTGTAATACCAGTGCACAGTTAATTGTAAAACCATATTCAAAGTGCAGTTCTAGACAATGGGCAAGGCCATATCAATGACGATTTCACATGGGTCTTTCCTGCAGCAGTGTCAATGCTTTCCATTAGTGACTTAAGTGATGGAAGAGAGAGAGTCCATGGCATAACTTCGCTGCTGAAACCAAGCTGGGAAAGATGGGCAAACACAGTCACTTCAGAACAACTTTGCTGAAGGTGACCTACAAACTGAAAAGAAAAACGAAGCACCAAGCCCCCGTGAAAACTTCACCTGTCTTCCACCCTGACACCCATGTTCAGTCCTTCTGCTCTGCTCCAGTTTTACCCCTGGCCTTAGGAGCACTGTCCAGTTCGGAGAATCACAACTCAGGAGAGACGTGAATCCACTGAAGCGAGCAGAAGTCTAACCAACAGGGCATTATTAAAGAGAGTGGAAGAGTGAGACATTTAATTAGTCCAGGTAGCGCTGCAACGCCAAGTGATAACACATCTCAACTATTTTAGGTATCTGCAGCAAAAGGGATGATTAAACACTTCCCCATGTCTGTGAGCAATAACGACAGAATAAGGCACAAACCATTTACATTACAGCAACGGAGAGGAGGAGTCAGGGAAGAATTTTGCCTGTCTTTGATCTTGCTAAAGAGGAATCCAGGCAAGAAAGCCATTTTACTAATGGCTGACATTAAGTATTTATCAGATTGTGTTTGCATAGCAGCATATACCATATACAGGCAGTCCTGAGTCTGCTCGTATCATCACTGGTGTGGGTATGAACATTCAATACTAAAAACGGTTTAAGTCCAAAAAGAGACCAAGATTTTTAGAAGTACTGAATGTTTTAAAGAACAAACTAGGCAAAACACGCACCAGGAATCACAGAAATTAATTCGCCCTGCATGAAGTGAGAATTTGATGATTTCTTAAGAGTCCTTTCCAGACCCGTAACTTTGTGATAATACAGTTTTGGCTTCACGTGATGAGACAAGATTATGTGAAGTTTCTGACCTAATGGGACAGAAACAAGTACTAGAGATCGACTAGTACTGCAGCTGCTTACAGCACCATACATGACTGCTTTCCTGCACATAAGATAACGAATGGTAATAAAATATTAAAAAGTAAGGCTAAGATATCTAGTCTTAGGGAATTTTATGTCAGCATTTTCACAAAGCACTGCAGTTACATGAGTTGTTTTGCTGAAGGCCTCTATGTTGGGTGCAGGTGTGAAGGTTTTGGGGAGGGGGGCTGCAGGGCTGACCTCCGCGGGGAGAGGCCAGGGGCTGCCCCGTGCGGGACACAGCTGGTTCCAACGGACCGGCGGGGGAGCAGATACCCACGCTGCAGCCCACAGGCAGCCCGTGCCGGAGCAGGTGGATATTCCTGAAAAAAGTGTGGCCCATGGAGTGCCCACAGCAGAGCAGAGGAAAAACACGAGGGGGAAGGGGCTGCAGCAAGAAACTGCTGTGTACTGACCATAACCCCCCGCCCCATGGCGGCAGGGCAGGAGAGTTGGGAGTGAAGTCGAGCCTGGGACAGCAGGGAGGAACGGTGGTATTTCAGTCGTTGCCTTTTTTTGTGTTTCTCACTACCCAAACTTATTTTAATTGGCAAGAAATTAATTTTCCCCAAGCCGAGTGAGTTGTGCCCACAGTGGTAGCTGGTAAGTGATCTTTATCTTGACCCACAATCTCTCTCATCCCCCTTTTTCACCCCCCGTTCCACTGAGGAGGGGGAGTGAGCGAGGGGCTGTGTGGGTACCTGGCTGTTAGCCAAGGTTAATCTGCTAGAGTATCTCTTTAGGTAGGAAAACTACTCACAAGCCTTCTTTCAGAACTCCCAAGCCCGAGCTTTCAGCTGAATGCAAAAGGAACATGCACTCCTAAGTTTGAAGACAAGTGGTTTGTGTATCTACAGTCCTAAGGCTTAGCAAATGCAAGCGCTCACCAAGACCAATCCCTCACTGCCATCAAAATTATAAATTTTAATAGGAAAAGTGTTTTTTTGTTCATTTGTTTGTTGAGGTTTTTTGCAGGCTTGGGAATAGTTCATAATTTCTATTAGAAAAACAGAAATTGTTTTATTTCAGTGGGACAATCTTACTGATGCTCTTGGAGGCCAGTCAGGTTTTCATCCACTTGCCAGTAGCAGATGAGGATCTTTGCTGCTTCATCAGCTTTATACCCACTTGTCTTGGCACAGTTTGCTATAAATGAAAATTCATCTGGGGATTTCATACGGCTCTGAGACAATTTACCTAACTCAAATACAAGATGCACTGGGAAAATGAAGAGTCTGAATTGCCTGGATTATTAATAAGACCTCACCGTTCCAGGACGGCAATTATTTACCTTTATTTAAGGGAAACGAAGAGATGGTGCACCAAATGTCACTGAACCACAAAACCAGAGAAGGGTCCTGCATTTCTTCTTACAAAGTTCAGCCAGCCAAAAAGAATAAATAACGAAGTACATAGGTTTCTGCATACACTAAACAGATCCATTAAAGTGGATTTATCTGCACCATTTCCCTTAAATTACCATCATGCCCTACTTCTGTGCAATTTTCTGTATTTTGTGAAATTACGTTACCGGCGATCTAATCTCTTGTTTAGTGGCACTGTTATAGTGGGTTATGAAATACAGATAGGGCTAATACTGGAAGTCCTGCTGACTTGTGAGTCCTGCAGCAAAGCCTGAATGTTGTTAGATAGCTGAAGAGATAGTCGCATTACCCACATCATTACCAAAAAAAGAGAAATAAAGAAGAAACTGTACCCAATGTTCCCTTTCACTATTTCTATGTGTTTTCTAAAACAAAAGCATGTTCATGTAATGCAAGAGAGTGCTAAACAGTGAATAATGTAAGAAGTAGGAGGAAAAATACTCCTGCCCGGTGCTGTGGTTCTATCTTTTACTGCGTTCATGAGTTCCACTTTGCCGGAGACAAACATAGCGGCACAGCACTTCTCTCCCAGTCCCTGTCATTTTAGGTCTCAGTCACCACCTGCATTCTCACTGGCCCTGTCAGTAGAGCCATTTCCATTAAAATATGAATATTCAGATACACAGATGAGCACACTATGCTCACATAGCATACCAGAGTAATTCCCAACATAAATAAGGCAATTATTTAATCATACGTAAGGGTTTTATTACCCTTGAGCAACCCTTAGGTTTTACTAAACAACTAAAGTCCTCTGGAGTGTTCATTCACTTGCCTGAGAAAAGATTTTAAAGAACATGTTTTCATTAGGGTTGGAGAGATGTTTGGAGAGAGCAAAAGTCTTACCCAGTACACGTTCACAGCTCTCCAACACTAAACTTGTAAAAGCAGATTTAATCTCATAATCTTCAGACAAGTGGCAAAAAAGTCAATCAGTTTGGACATCACACATTTATTCTTACAAAATAATCTGTTCTACTTTCAGTATTTCAGAAATTAAGATAAACCGCATACCTGAATTTTTACATTTCTGAAGAACAATTTTTAATACATACCATACTTTACTAAAAACATAAGCTAAGAATAGAACAGTCTTTTTAAATGTTTAAATAAGAATGAACTCCAAGAAATGCCAAGTCTTCCAAATTATTCTGAACTAAAGGTTCACTATAAACTCATACCCCCCCCATGTAGTTCCCAAATGCCTTTAAAAAAGTGCTAAACAGCATGTATTCATTTTTAGAAAATCTAAGTGCCACTAGCTTTTAAGCTCTGCATTTTCCCCAATAGGAGAAAAAGTGCTTTAGAGAAACTGAAAATAAAGCATGGACACCACAGCAGCCAGCTCTGCCACGCTAACAAAAGAATTCAAAAGAAAGCTTTTCATTTATTTTCCATTCAGGGGCAGCTGTGTTCAGCCAGTGGGCGGGGACAGATTCTGCAAACAAAAGGCTGTGCATTTCTTTCAGACCTGAGGTAAGAACACCAAGTACAAGCTAACTAGGAATTTTACCATTGTTAGATGAAGATTTTTTAAGGAGCAATGGAACCCAGTCCACGTTGGCACACAGGATTCTCCTTCCTGGCCACTACAGCCTGATAGGGTTTGCTCTCAGCCTGAAGTTTCTCCCATCTTCGTTTGATGGATGCAGCTGCCACTGCTTTCACTTGTGGGTCCAGCCAGGAGCAAGGCTGAGCCCCTAGTCCAAAACAACAGATACACACAAACACACAGACACACACAGAGACAAAAACAGGGCGAGCAGTGCCTTTACCAGCACACAGATATGCAGCGAATGCACTCACATAAAATCCAGCAACACAGCCCCATCTTGTCCCTCGTGTCCAGCTGAACAGAACAGAAGCTCACCAGCGAGACACACTGGTCCCTGCACTCTCCAGCTTCACACAGACACTACGCTCACGGAGCCTTCAAACATTGCCACGGGATTAAACAGCATCTAATATCCAGGCCCAGACCCTGAGCCCCTGTGACCTGCCTCTGGCTCCTATCTGGGCTCCTTCCTGGTGCTGGTCTCCTCCTACTTGCCAGCTAGCCCAGCTTGAAGTTGGAAGTGAGTTTTGTTAGTGAAGTTTGCATGTGCATCAGGATCCCTATGGCACCTGGCTCTGAACACACTAACTAGCCCATGGCTGGCCCTCAGATCCCACAGCCCCTATGACCCATGGCCTGTTCTCCAGTTGCAGGTGCCCAGACCTCCTGGTGACACACATCCACACAGGCAGATGCAGCACAGAAAGCAAGGTCAAGCAGCAAATTGTCAGAAAAAAGGTTTAATAAGAAGCTGGGATAGACTGCAGAGATGTGGCGCAGGGCTCAGTCGGACAAGAGCACTGTTTAGGTCAGGCCGTCCCCATTTATCTCCCCTTCTAATCTTCCCACGTCTACCTTGACTCTTTCCTTCCTCTGCTCCTGTCTCTTCTCAAACAATGCGCCCCTAACAACTTTTCCCCATCAGTCCCCGTTTTGTTACACCCCTACCTAAATTTGGTACTCCTGATAACATTATCTGAGTCCCTTCAGCCTTGGGTGGCATTACTGATAGAGTCCAGTGGGCCTTGCAAGATTCCACCCAATACTCCCTTTAATTATAGGTGAGGTTTGACCATCTTCCCCTTAAACATCAGTGAAATTCTTCCACCTTTCACAGCAGCTATCTGTAATTTTTGTCAGCTTCTCACTCTGTTACTTGTGTTCAGCAATTTCTCGTTTCATGACCAGGAGTTTCTCACGGTCTTTTCAGCTGGCTAAACCTCAGGCCAGGGCCTAGACATCTGCCTGCATAACACAAGAAGATTTATTTCAAAGACAGAAATAAAAAGAAGTGCAGACACCCAAAATGATCATGGGTTTAATATGTGACAGCACTTAAGAAATGTTTCGGTGAAACAGTTAGGATGCTGTTATCTACCACAGCCAAACATCTGGTTCCAGGTTTCATACAGCTCTAGGTCCTTCGAGGAGACGCTAGGTCGCACGGTTCTGAAGGCACTCTCAAAGTCCAGAAAAGCAATAGGCCGTACTTGCTCTGGCATGATGGTTGCAATGTCCATGGACTGAAGACTGCGGATAGGGCCCAGAGAAGCTTCTCGGCAGAGCTGTGTCATGTCTGCCCCAGAAAATCCATTTGATTTCTTAACTATGAGTTCGATTTCCTCTTCATCTAGAGAGCAGTGCTCCTTTGACATTAGACGGGTAACAATCTGCCTCCTAGCTGAGGCTTCTGGAAGAGGAATGTACAGTCTCTTCACTAGCCTCCTTCGGGCAGCTTCATCAATTTCTTGGGGTCGATTTGTTGCTCCAACCACTAGAATACGATCTTCAGAGGAGGTTGCAGCCCCATCTAATTGGACCAAAAATTCAGTTTTTATTCTTCTTGATGACTCATGCTCCCCATCTCCACGCTGAGACAACAGAGAATCAATTTCATCGATGAAAATCACTGCTGGCTGTTGACATCGTGCCACAGCGAACAGCGCACGGACCATCTTTTCCCCCTCGCCCACCCATTTGGAAGTCAGAGAAGAGGCACTGATGCTAAAAAAAGTCGCTCCAGACTGGCATGCGATGCACTTGCCTATAAGAGTCTTGCCAGTCCCAGGGGGACCAAAGAGGAGAATTCCTTTAGGAGGACCGCGTAAGCCAGTGAAGATGTCTGGCCTCAGCATAGGCCAGACTACTATTTCTTTTATCGTAGCTTTCGCAAATTCAACTCCGGCAATGTCATCCCAGCTGACAGGAGGCCCGTGGTCCATGATCTCGTGCATAATGAGTTCAATCATTTTTGGTTCTATGTTTTTCAGTCGTTCATCTACAGGCAGTGATGGATCCGTTGGTCCTCTTGCATGAGGTTTACACTGTGCTCCTCCATTTTCATTTCCATCTTGTTTTGGAACTGGAGGAACAAATTTGCCAAATGGACCCCGAGATCTGCCTGCACCCAGTGACTTTTTAACACCTCCATATGACGAGACTGGTGCACGCTGGGGTGGGTTTTGAGACTTCTTTTGCTGATCCACCCACAGCTGTTCTTTTGCAGTTCTAAAACCAGGAACACCGCTCTCTTCATTTCTGTTTCTGTACCCTGAAAAACTACTGGTTTCTGTACTAATGGAAGCCTGGCAAGCAGCAAGGCTTGGCATCACTGTGCTGCCTTCATCAGCCAGACCATAAAACGCTTTTCTTTTCCCAGAACTTGTGGACCACGCAGGTACAGCTGACTGATTGGAAAGAGACAAATGTTGTCCATCACGACAGTTACCTGACATTTTCAGGGAACTACTACTTGTCACTTCTTTGCTTCCAAACAGTGGAGATGCCTGGGAGCCTGTATGAAGCTGTTCGTTTAAGGAGGCTGAAGAGGCAGGAAGCACATCCGAAGTTTTGGTCACAGGAGGCACACTGCTTTGAAGAGATTTTGAAGATGAGGGATGCTCAGCACATTTTGCTGAGCCAGCACAGAGTTCAGTCTCTCTGTCACTGCTGCAGACACTGAGTTTAGGAAGATCTGGAGCAGCAGAGGCACTGACCCCTTTATCAGCTAGTACACAGGCATCTGTTGGTGCCATCTGAGAGCTCTGGAAATTTTTGCCAGTGTGCATCCTCTCTTGCACACACTTTAATTCAAATACATTATCTGTTGTCAAGGCAGATTGCCACTTGTCACTGTCATTTTGCTGACACTTTGCCAAAGTCAGAATGTTTTCAGCGTAGTTATTCAAGCCAGTCTCGATGTTGTCAGAGTCAATAATTGAGGAGTATTTCTCTGCGTATGTTTTAAACAGGTTGGCAGCACAGACCTGAGAGATCTCAGAGTTTGCCCATGCATACTGAATATGCAGGATTTTGGCACGGTACTCATCTGCCTTCTGTCCAGGTGTGCAGGTGCCAGAGGTAATAGCAAAGTAACTTTTCTGCCAGTCACTCAGGTGGACGGTGCTGTGAGTGGGGGTTTCCATCACTGCCACTGAAACATACATAAAATACCTGCTGTTATAAAACACATTTCACAGCTATTTGCTTTGCCTGTTTTCCCCCCTTCCTAAATACATACACATGAAAACATACATTATTTTAATTGAGAGAAACAGAGCAGCAGATCTTGTAAGCTACTTAGCCAGTCTGGACACTTTACCATTTTCAAAATGCAACCGGCTTTGTGGTGTAAAGGCATTTCAGCTGAGGTTCTCTTTTCTTCCTAGTTCAAAGAAAGAAAAGAAGAAGGGGGGAAAAAAAAAAGAAAAAAAAAAAAAGGAAAGCTTACTTCTAACCAGAGGTCTCCTGGGGAGGTAAGTAGACTGCAAAGAATGGTAACAGATGGCCAAACAAAAATTGGCCTTGTTAAATGAAATCACCAGTGCTTTCACTCTTCTTTGACAGAATGCGGCACAGTGCAGAGGAGGCCACATTATATATCGCTGTCAGAATAATGACATTTATGGCAGAGATAGTAATAAAAATGAAACAATAAAGCTAATAAATAAAACTATATGTGAAGTCTGTGAGGGGAGCTAAAAGTGGAATGAATAATATAATGAATTTAGTAAACTTTCAGACTAAGAAAATATTTACAGATTCATAGCAAATGCCCAAAACTATTTATTCCGTTTAGAACATACTAAAATCTCCCCATTTTATATTTTAAAGAAACAAAGCTCTCGTGTGTTTTAAAGCGATGCTTGTTTCTCAGTTTTAGAAAGTGGGATTTAAATTCCTCCAGTAATTTTTTAGTTTAAGAAATAGGAAAAATGACATTTAGCTAGAAAGCAGCATTTTTCTAGACTTGAAAAGATATGCTCACATTTACAATGTATTTTCAAATCAGCTTTTCTCTGCAACGCATCATGTGAAGAGATATTTCTCATCAAGTCAAGAATGCATGATTTCAGAAAAGACACAGGCGCAAGCAAAATTACGAGAAACCCCCCACTCCCTCAACAGGGTTTGCAGAAAGCAATTAACACACAGTAATTTCGATCTTCTCATCTGTCCATACGGGACATACATCTAATATATGATATGACTGAAATACATCAAATTCTAATTTCTCTTTTTTTAACTTCAATATGTAACAGGATGTTCCAGCCAGAGAATACTTTACTAAAAAAACCAAACTGTTAAAGTAGAGGTTGATATATTCTGCACCCCTTCTCACAGAGTACAAGGCAACCTGCAGTCTTCTGAATCAGCTGCAAACCATGTATGAGTGCCAATTAATGTACACATGTAATGTACATGCAAGACTGGGGAGACAGCTGAAGGAATAAGGAACAGGGGGGGTTCTCTCTACTTTCTTTCAAAAAGTCTTGCATCGGTGTAAGACAACAATATGATTATGGCAGGAGGAGTTACGCACATAATAAACAATAAGGAGATAAATTATTTTGGTTTGGATTTTTTTTAACTTCAGCCCAATTTTGTTTAGAAAAGTCAAAACATCTTTTACCTCCAAATTCAGTGCCTTTACATGGGAAGCCAATTTTAAAAAAAAACACAAAAATAAGATTTCCTCTGAAAAATTGCTGTCCACTTTTGTACTGTGAGAAGTCTAACTTGTGCCTACTGAATGAGGTGCAAATTCCCACCATAATCTATCTACAGCTGAGCAACAGGTGAACAAGAGATGGAAGGCTACAGCCTTTTATTTCTTTTCTCTAAACAACTACTACACAGCATACTAAATAAACTGTCACCGTTTAACATCTTATTAAACATAAAAGCTAAGTTTAGAAAAAGTTTAGTATCAGGCATTTGTTCCCATTAAATATTTCCATAGATTTACATCATTCAGAATAGAAAATCTCAGGTTCTCCACCACTTTACCTAAAGATTTAGTAATCATCTTCACAGCTCTGAGAGGAGGTCATCATAAGTGAACAGAGGTAGCTAGTTTAAAATTTCAATTTGAGTGTTCTTCATTATCTTCTAATATCACATTCTCTCCCTATTCTAATTCCTATTAGCTGTCCTCATAGTCTTACTGTTTTTTCCCCAAGAGCTAGCCAAATGTGTACATGGACAGTCAGTCCTTCTTCGACAGCCACTGTTCCTAGATATTGTGGGCATCATACTTTCATGTAAGTGTCTAACGTCGAGGGTTTATCAAGGCACTGACAGGCGAGTGCTCGGCCTCAAGCAAACAGAGGGGGTAAGTAACTACCTGACACGCGTGCTGGGTGTCACTACGTTCATACACGAACATATACACCCATTCAAAACACGGGGAAAGCCTGCCTGCCCACAGGCAAGAAAACCAGAAAGGAAGCACGCCAGCTGCCCGGGTAAGGCTTAGCCCTCTGCGCTGCAGCGGAGCACGCACAGGCCGATACCATCCAGCCGGCAAGAAACCAGGGCGGGCAGGGCCCCTCAGCTCAGGAGCCCCCACTGGCACCCCCTCCAGCAATTCAACCCCCTAACCACACCGGAGGAGAGGAAGCCGAGACTAGAGTCCCGAGGCTTCCCCAGCGGCCTTTGTCCCTCCACAACGGGGCGAAGGGACGCCCCCGCCTCGGAATCTGCTGGGCTGCGCGGGCCGCCCGTGAGGGCTCAGCCGCGGAAGCGCGGCGAGGGCCCTCATGCCCGAGGGGAGGGGGCGCAGCGGTCGCCA
>NW_010532004.1:572-2123 GCF_000687285.1 Phaethon lepturus | reverse complement strand
CGCTGCAGCCGGCGGAGCCGAGGCCTCCGCGAGTTTTTCAGCACACACAGAGACTTTAATTCACCGCAGTCGCCATCTTAACGTAAATTTACAATATGAAAACTGGGAATAATTTAACACCTAGGAAAGGAGAAGGTGAAACAAAAGCCTGACAACCTTGGCAGTCTCTTTGAAAGCAAAGGAAACGTCCCAACTCGCTTTAACTGCATCTTTGGTTTTGCAGGAAAATTGCAAGTCCAGGCTCAGAAGTGGTTTTGTTCCGCCAGTCCGCTGCGACCGTGTATGCTGGCAGCCTCTAATTCATTCAGGAAAATCCTTAATAGAACGAAGAGGAGCAAGTGACAGTTCTGTGCCGCGCCTGTCTCCTCCCGGCCAGGCAGCAGCAAACACCGACCTGCGGCGTAAAGGAGTTTTAGGACTTCTTCAGCCCGTCTTGCCGCGCCGCAGGCTCCCGCCCGTGCTGCCCCATCTTTTCCTCCAGATGATCCAAACCCGAGTCACCACGACGCCCCTGGTTCACCCCTCAGCTTTTGTCTTACCTAACAGACTTCTGAGCCCGATCAGTCCCGAGATGGAGGGCAAATAAGATGCGCAATAATTAACACAGAAGATCTGCGCTGTTCCTGTAGCTGAGATTAATGCCACACGTTTTCAGAGCCCCCAGGGATAGAGATTCTGGGAGTCTGATATATGGTTATTATTCTTCTAAAGGAAAATAGATTTACCTAATTTACAGTCAGTTCTGATGGTGGGAGGAGGAATTTATTTCTTTTTTCTTCTGATAAATATACTGCAACTTTTCTATAATCCCTATTAATCTGATCTCCTCGGGAAAATTTTGCTGATCCACCATCTTGTAGCGATCTGAATTCCCTTAGTGCCTCCAGGCAGGAGAAATGCATTTCCTCATACTAAAAAATTCCAGGTGAAAACTCTCTGGGGAATTCATCCCTTGTCCACGGGAAAGAAAATGTGTTTGTGGAGGCTGGCGCAAAGGTGCTTTTGGGGATCACTGCAGTGCCTCCATAAAGCATTCCCGTGGGAAAGCTGAAGTCCCGCAGGTTCCCTCCCTGCCCGACTGCTCCCGCAGGCAGAGACACTATTCAACACTCTTCTATTCAAAAGCAACAGGGAAAGAACATCTGTGGAAAAATAAATGCAGGACTAATTATATATGATTGAGGACTTTAAACTGCTATTTTTAGCTTCGCATTAGAAAGATTTGATGAAGGAAATGTTTGCGCTCAGCATTTTGAGCTAAAAGAGGAGCAGAGTGTTGGCTGCATGACCTGCAGAGACGGAGCCCGAAGCCCGGAGGGGCAGCGGCGCCCGCTGTAGCCTGCCGCGAGGCTGCGCATCCCTCAGCATTGGGGCGGCTCGAGCGGAACCAGCAATTCATTCCAATAGGAAAGTCTCTATTTTCCCTGCAGTACGAGCGCGAGCAGGCGAACGTCAAGGCTCCCTTCGTCACCCAGTTTACTCCGGCTCATCCTGCGGGGAAAGGTCCAAGCAGCACGTTGCAGAGGAGCACGAAAGGGCGTGCGTGCGTCA
>NW_010532004.1:0-200 GCF_000687285.1 Phaethon lepturus | reverse complement strand
AGGCAGAGGACCCCGCCGAAGGATTCCTGCCTCCTGCCGGGCTCTGATCCCGCACCGCTGCGATGATGTCACGGGCAGCGCATCGCAAGAAAACCTCGACAGAATTGTTTTTCATCTGCTGCGTTAAAAAAATGGACTCCCTGGAGATCTTTTAAAGGGGCAATAAATGGAGGGAGGGGAAAGCCACCGCGAGCGCTCGC
>NW_010532003.1:0-1826 GCF_000687285.1 Phaethon lepturus | reverse complement strand
AAAGAGACAAAGGTAGCCCAGGCGCTGGGCGAGCCGCCATCCAGCAGTCACAGCTCCAGCTATGCCCCTTCCCACCCCGGACGCCCGGGCGCAGAGAGGTGATGCAGGACCTGCACTTGTCCCCATCACCGCGCCCGCCGGGGACGCTCCCAGCCACCGGCACGTCACAGCCAGGTACGTGCACGAGGGCTGGGGTGCCCCCGGACACCGCCTCCTCCCCCCGACTCTCCTGCGGATCCCAAGGGAGCGGCAGTGAGCCGAACATAAGGCAAGAAGAGGAGGAGGGATTTTCCCCTCTTCCTCCACGCCGAGGCACCGAATCCCAGCTATGCCGGCAGGAGAGGGGTTGCTTCAGAGCAAGGGACGTCTTCCTGCCCCCAGTCAGTTGCCAGGGCATCTCTCATCCTACCCTCAAGTTTTGGAAAGCGAGGATCAATCTTTCACCAGCTGTGACAGCTAAAAGCCCCAGCAGCTCCTGCTCCAGCCCTGCTCGCTACAAGGCTCCTTCTGGTGCCGAGACGCAACTCGAGACGATCCCAATTAAAGAAGGGAGGCTGTCACAGTTTCGGCTGCACGAGTGAGATGGGAAAACTAATGGTGTCAGCGAGTGCCTGCAGGAACAAATTTACAAACCTAATCACCTCCCGGCATAGCTGGGCTGCCAGTGCCTGAAGAAGGGTGATAGGGGAGAAGAAAGCGTTTGGGGCTCTTGAAGAATATTAATTCACGCTAATAGGAATCAGATCTGTCCTTGCCTGTAATCAGCAGCAGAACTGAGATCCTGAACTGGAATATTAATGCAAGTGCTCCGTGGGAGATGGAAGCCTCTCAAAACCTCTCTCCAACGATGAGAGTTAAACGTTAGAAGAGCAGCACAGCAAACTGCAATGCGGTTGTGGCGTCGGGAGGAGCCTGCTGAAGGAGAAGGTTGAGAAATTCAGTGGAAGTATCACTGCCCAGGACCACAGACCGCTACTGACCACTACCCAACACATCGATTTTTCCCTCCAGGCACCCTCCTAAACCTGGCTGTGACCCCTGTTTCTCCCATAAGAGAGATAACTGAATCTTTAATCCTGGGTTGGTCAGGTGCATCCTCTGTGCTTAATGAAACCCACTACGTGGGAGCAGGAAAGAAATCACTAATTAGTGACAGGTGTATTTTGTTATTCTATATAAGTACTGTTATGTTTTGGGGGCAGGGAAATACCTCTGGCACTTCTTTTCAATGAGGTACCAATGATTTGGGGTGTTCAGCTCAAGATACGGCACTGAAACCGAGCAGCTCTTCCTGGAAATAAAGCTGATGGGGAACACCTGATGCTGAGAAGGGGACAGATCCAGGACACCACTTGCTCCCAAAGCCTTTGGCAGAAGAGGGGCCTGACTACGAGTTATCACCTGAGGAATATACTGCAGGTGTCAGGCAGGTCTTTTAGCAGACATTTTGTTCCCTCTGGTTGTTTTTTCCCTCCGCTGCGCGTTCACCTCCGCAGCGATGAACCAGCCTCGCACTGGGAGAAAGCCCACAGCCAGATCGGCGCTCAGCTGGACGGGAACGCACCGTACCCCCTCCAGGTTTCTCACCGAGGCCCAGGTGGGGCACTCGGGTCATCCCCATTCATCCCCCCGATCCCCGTCCCCGGGGAGCTCCTGCTGCCAAGCCCCGCTGCCTGCTGGTGAGCAGCGTCCCAAGGTGGGGATGTGCCGCCCGCACTCACTGGATCGGGGCCCGCGAGAGTGAAGGAAAAATGAGTTTTCACCTCCCCAAGGACAAACGAAAGGTCCTGGCGAGCCTTCTGGCTAACGAAGGCCCTGAACTCGGA
>NW_010532002.1:0-492 GCF_000687285.1 Phaethon lepturus | reverse complement strand
ATTGAGGATAATTTCTTAATCCAGGTGATAGACAGTCCAACCAGAGGAGAAGCATTACTGGACCTGTTGCTTACTAACACATATGAAGAAATTAGAGATGTCAAGATTGGTGGTAGCCTGGGCTGCAATGACCATGTCCTGGTGGAATTCATGATCTTGAGGGATATGGGCCAGGTGAAGACAGAGTCAGGACCCTGAATTTTAGGAAAGCAAACTTCCAGTTGTTTAAGTAATTAGTAGATGGGACCCCCTGGGAAACTGTCCTCAGGGATAATGGAGCAGAACAGAGATGGCAATTTCGTTGCCTCAGTTTTCACTGGATATCTCCTCCCACATCACTCCAGCCCTTGAACCTCAATGCAGGGACTGGAGGAATGAGGTCCCTCCTATCATAAGAGAAGACCAGGTTTGAGAGCACTGGAGGAATCTGAACATACACAAGTCCATGGGACCCGACAAGATGCATCGCAGTGTCCTGCAGGAATTAGCTGA
>NW_010532001.1:519-1733 GCF_000687285.1 Phaethon lepturus | reverse complement strand
GTACCGAGTTTTGGTCGCCGGGCGGCAGCGGCGAGCGGGACGAGCCTTTCTGAGCCCGGGGCCCTGCTACGTCCTGCAGCGCCCCGGGGCTCGTGCCTGGCACCGCATCAGTTTTGGGGTTCATCGGGGCTCCCGAGCTCGGCCACGACCCCAGGGGAATTTTGGAAGGTCCCCCGAGGGTTTTTTTGGGGGGACTGGGACCTCTAAGGGAGTTTGGGGTGGTCCAGGACCCCCAGGGGAGTTTTGGGGATCCACAACGGTCACGCGGTGTTTGGAAAGGCGGATAATACACACGTGGCCCCCGTGGTTGCTGAACCCGGCCTCCAGTCTGCACTGAGCAGCACCGGGTTTTTGCATGGGGACGGGATGTTAGTGGGGCACCCATGGGTGCTCGAGGGGGTTGTAGCACCCCTGGGTGCTGAGGGGACTTTGCAGGACCCTTGAACGTTTTCGGGGCCATGCAGCACCCCTGAGTGCTCAGCTCTGCCTGGAGGGTTTTGCAGCACCCCTGGGTGGCCAGGGAGAGCTCAGGGTGGCAGCACCCACCTCACCAAAGCTTGGGGTGGATGCAACAGGTGCTGCCAAATTCCCCAGGGCCCCCGTGCCGCCCTGCCATCAATTGTTCCATTCATGTGTCCACCCGCGCCCATGGGTGCTGCTGACAGGGGTGCTGAGTCAGCACATTGCTCGGCTGCTGGGGGGGGACCCAGGCATCTGGGCTCCCCTGGGTGTGCTGTGGGGGTCCCGGGGCACTTAGGGGGTCCAAGGGTGCTATGGGACTCCCTGGGGTCCTTTGGGGGTCCCAGAGGTGTTTTGTGTGTCCTAGGGGTGCTATGGGTGTATAAGAGTTGTTTTGGGGGTCCTAAGAGTGCTATGGGGATCCTGGGTGTGTGATGAGTGTCTCAAGGGTGTTATGGGGGACCCCAGGGGTGCTTTGGGTTCTGAGTGTCCTTTGGGAGTCCCAGGGGTGCTTTGAGGCCCCCCTGGGGTGTCCCAAGGGTGTTTTGGGGATCATGGGGTGCTATGGGGGTGCCAGGGGTGTTACAGGGGTCCCGGAGGTGCTATTCCCCCCCGCCAGCCAAGGGGTGCCTCCCAAACCCTGCACCCCATCAGCCCGGTACCCATGTACCCATGCACTCCTGCACCCATGCACCCATGCTTCTGTGCACCCGTGCAGCCTGCGGCTCACGCCGGCGGGCAGCGACGCCCCGGGG
>NW_010532001.1:0-406 GCF_000687285.1 Phaethon lepturus | reverse complement strand
CCCCAGCCGCCGAGCTGGGAGTCCATCACTGCAGCCGCAGGCCTGGCCGACTAAATCCAGCCTCGTGCCACCCTCCATCCCACTGGATTTTGTGCTGAGTACCCTGAATTCCCGGAATTCCCTTGGGGTGGGGGACGGGGGGCCTGGGACAAGGGACACCCTTGTCCCTCCGATCCGTGGGTGGGTGCTAGCGGCAAGTTTGGGGTGCGATGCCAAAGCGGGGGGTCTCCAGCGTGGAGCCGGTGACCTTTGCTGAGCCGGCGTGGGATGGAGAGCCTGGACGCCTGGGTTCTCTTTTAGGGGGGGCCCGGACGCCCGGTCCCCCCACCCCGGTTGTGGGGGGAGGGACACAACCACTCACTCGCGGAGTGCCGGACAGGAAGGAGCTGTGAGCTGAGGGGTGTCC
>NW_010532000.1:12768-16187 GCF_000687285.1 Phaethon lepturus | reverse complement strand
ATGATCTTGAAGGTCCTTTCCAGCCTAGTGACTCTGTGATTCTGTGATGTTCTCCTGATAAAGGAACGCTCTCGTATTAAGTTGTTGTTTTTGAGTGGAGGCAGTGCTTGTAAGAGTCATCAGTCTCACACCAGGCTGATGTTGTCAGCTCGGCCGCGCTGGGCTGTTGCAAATACCCATCAGCAGCATCTGCCTTCGTGCTAGCCCGGAGGGACGGCGATTCAGGCTCCCTGACGCTACCCAGATCTGCGGCAGTAGCCCAGAGGTATTGTGTTAGGAGCTCCCCTCCTTTGCTGCGGACCACAGGATCAACCCACGCCGTGCTTCCTACCTGCGCGTTATCCCGCGCCGAGGGGGAACCGGCTGCACCTAGTGCTTCTGGCGTAGCCCTCCGTTCTTGGCGTCGTTGGTGATAGAATGTCTCGACCCCCTGGCTCGGCTTGTAGCAGCACGTGGGGTGTTGATTTCTGTTTCGTGCAACGATAGCCTTCAAAGGATGGCGGGCATAACGAGCTGGCAGCTGCCAATAGCTCCGCGTCACCGAAAGCCTGTAATTCTCCACGTGTTAAAGCTCTCCTGCTCCTCAGTAGTTCAGATGGCTTTGCGTCTGCAAGAGCAGGCACACTTTCTCAGGTTCTTGGGGTGCGCCTGCATCTTCTGAACCCTTTTTGAAGCGATTTCTGTGTTTGATTTGACAGCCTAAAGCCCACGGAAAGGAAGAACGTAGCTGGCTTGTAGGCATGCAACCCCCATGTTTAACTTGGACGTCATAGCCCGCTCATAAACCCGAAGTAAGAGCAGTTTTGAAAGCTCTCTGCAGTATTGATTTATGTTTTTCTGCAGTATCAGCATCACTTTAAAGGACAAGGGATTTTATAATGCAGTTGTAAATTATTCCTATAAGTATCTTAAGTGCCTCCTGGGAGTGCATGATCACTCAAGATGCTTCATAATTTATTTCTCCTCATGTTTTTCATCTGTGCAATAAAACATTTGTAAATACCCATGAATGAGGGTCCATACAGATGGCACTGACGTGCATGAGGCTTGCATGAAAACCCTTGTGTCATCTGCGGGAAGGAGAAAAGGGAGATAGGAATAAGCCTAAAAGTTTCCTGAACCTATGTGGCAAGTGTGTGCTACTGAAGCTCCTGAAGAGGTTATAAACATGGTAATTTTGCTTTGTGAATCCTCTCCCTGGGGTCCCCACTGGAATCTCCCCTTGCTGCGTGGTGGCTCGTGCTCTGAAGTTAGCTGCTCTCCTTGACCTGGTGAAAATCTAGGCAGGCGCAAGCCAAACCGTTAAGACCAATTAGCATCAGTGCTTACATCCCCCAATTTATGCTGATATACCCCCTGGTGATGAGGTTCGGGTGAAAGATTTAATGGCCCTGCAACTCCTCTGAGAAGCAGAGGGCTTTGCGGAGAGGAGTGTCTCTGCTGAGTACAGCTGCTGCTAGTGGGACTCTCAGCCACAGCAGCAAAGAGCAGCTCAGTTTTTTCCCTGCAAGGCTTGGTGTGAGCCGTTCCTTTTCTCAAAGGTTGTCATTCTCTGTGGACGAGGTCAGCTGTATTTTAAAACTATACAGCTTTACAGCCGGTGATAAGAGTGTGCTTGTCCAGGTCTAACCTTGGATAGCTCGGACAATAACTTGTATTATCTTTAGCATGTTTTGACTCTCAGTAGTGTTGTTTTATCCTCTTTCTGATTAAGTACTTGATGGGCTGTTTCATGTTGAACTGGTAGCATCAGGTCCTAAAGGGTGTCAAAAGTCCCGAGGGTGAAGCTTCAGGTGTAACTTGGAGAAGACCTCAATGACCAAATGTATGCAAGGAATGAAAAGCCCCAGCTGCTTCTTGCTGGTGAGGGAAGCTTATGTCATCCCAGATAATTTTGGAGAGTAAATAAATGGCTTTGTTTCCCATTATTTGAGAGAAGCCCAGCATGAAATTTGCTGGAAGAGTGCTCAGTTGACTTCAAAAATGACAGGCATCTGAAGGGACTTTACTGAGAAAGAGTCTCGGAGCTCAGCAGTCCTGTGCAACAGCTCCCCAAATTATTGGCCATCTGAGGCTTTGAATGAGAGCATCAGATGTGGTGTTTTGTCTTCAGTCGTTTCTCTAAACTGTCACTTTGCTTTTCTCAGTGCTCCTTATCATCTGTATTACGTAGCTTTTAACTTTACTGACCTCGAAAATGCTTGTATCCGCTTAATCTGGCTGTGTTCCCTCTTAAAGTTCTGTGTTAATCTGTGTGGATTTGTTATGGGGGTGTAAATGCTGGTTGAAGCCTTACAAGGGTATGTTTTTCTTGAGTGGGAAGGCCAAGAGATTGCTGTTCAGTAAGTAAACATAAAGGAATAGTCTTTATTTCTGGCTTGACATTGGGATTTCTAGTTCACTGCTCCTCCAGGCACGCTTACTGAATGCCAGCAAATTCTTCTTGTAGGTAAGGCAGGGCCTGGTGGTCCTTTGACAAAACAAATCTCGAGAGGTTGAGATAGCATCAGTACCCCCTCGTCTGCTTACATTAGCTGTTGCAGAACTGGTAGTGGTTGTATTGCTCGCGGCATAAAGTAAATACCAGTCACGGCAGAACGTTGATCTCTGTAGCGAAGGAATTGTTCGTGGCGTGTTGACCTGCCCTGAACTCCTGGGCAATCACAAAGCGTTACTGATAGTTACAGCACAGACACAGTAAGCAGTACCTTTTGCTCCGTGCAAACATACTATGCACGCTTGTGAGACCAATTATGAGTCCCAGTGACTGCCTTAAATTCATTCTCATCTTGCTTATGACCTCCCAGCGTGTCCTCACTCGCACAAGAAGTAGCTCTGAAGCGATGGGTCGTGGGCTCCAGATGTTTGCCCCACGGTGGCTGGCTGTCCCCACTAACTAAACACCTGTCTGTGCTAATAAATACTTCGTGCCCAAATCTTGAAGAATAAAACAAAATGCCTGCCTTGAAAATCCAGGCAAGCCCCCCAAGGGTGTGTAATGTCTTTTTCGTAAGACCAGTCATCCTTGATGTGTGGGCCTCTTGCCTTGAACAATTAACTGCTTGATGAAGATCTTGCAGACCTATTGGAAACGCCTTTTGACCCTGCTTTCATCCATCTGGCCGTTAATAGCTTGTTTGGGGATCCAGAGGATTTAGACGGAGCGGGAGGAATTGCAGCTGGCCTGGTGGCAATCCTGCTGTTCGCAGCTCTGTCTTGTGGCTTCATGTAATAATTCATAAATAACCCTCCCTTGCTTCTGGAGCCAGTTGTGGGTGTGTGCTGATTACACTGCTGTGGTTGACATCAGCATCTTAACTCTCATCGTTGCACCCTGGCTTAAGAAACAAATGTGTATCTTCTTTTTCGTGGCAAGAACATGAGTAACTCCTCCTGTTTCTGCGCAAGAAACATGACGG
>NW_010532000.1:0-12737 GCF_000687285.1 Phaethon lepturus | reverse complement strand
GAGGGGGGGGGGGGGGGAAAATGTAATCCACTTGGAGCAGCTGTCTCCGTTCTCCTCTGGCCGGACTGTGTTTCTCAAGGTACAGGAGGGATGCCAATGAAGCAATGTCTCTCCTGGGAGAGAGTCGGATGAATCATGCTAACGGAGCTCCAGCAGCAAGCTTCACCCGCGAAGGGTGGGGGGTAGCAGTTGATCCTAGACCAAATGATGACTTAACCTTGCTGAAAATTAAGACGACGTTCCTTCAATTTTTGTCCTTCTGGAAAACTGAAGTATTTCCATGAAACCCGACTTTTTTTTTTTCTGCAGAAAACATTTTTTTTTTTTTTTTTTCCCCTATCCAAAGCTTGCCTGTTGGAAAGCTCCCCATCAGCTCTATTGGTGGGCTAGGGAATATTCCAGGGCTAGCCTGAAGTTTCCATTAGGCAATGCAAGGCGTTGGTGGGGCTTTTGTTTGTTTGTTTGCTTTTTTAAGACAGCCAAGCAAAACAACTGCTGGCAAGAACTTTAGTACCTGATTTGTCCTTACAAAATTCTCTGCGAAGCGAGGAGGCATTTTCTAGAGCTTTCTGCAACTTGCTTTTAAAACTAGATTTCCTCTAATACCACAAGCAGGAGTTAATAAACAGCTTAGGTGTTTGTTTCATTTTGGGTGCCTAATCGGTTCTCAATTTGTTTCAAATGAGACATGTTAAATTTATCCCATGACCCTGTAAATATAATATTTTTTTCCATCCCTTAAATAACCACCCTCTCCTTTTAAACATTATTTTTTGTTCACCTTCCTGGCATCCAGTTTTAAGTGAATATTTTAAACTCAGAGGAGTGTGGTGCTTTCCGCCTTCCTGACTTCCTTGAGGACAGCAAGGGCTCCCACCAATTTATGCCAATAGACATGGAATGGGATCAAAATTTCTTTCTGGCTTTTCATTTGAAAGCTATTCTGGTGGAAAACAACTTTTTGGCTATTTAGAGGGTGGAAAGGAGCCTTGGGGAATGTGCTTTTTCTCTTTGACAAGTGCCAGTAATATCACAGTTGGAAAACAATTCCTTTTCTTTTTCTTTTCTGCCTCATGAACTTGGTGCAGCTGAAAGGTGATGGAGCAGACCCTGGAAATGAAAGGTCCCGCAGAAGGAGGAGAGGATGGGCCGTGCTGCCTGCAAAGGGTGGAGTGAGGTGGCTTCTTTAGCTCTCCAGTAAATCAGATGTAACACCACCCATCAGACTCTGTGGATGACTTCAGACTGGCTTGGGGATGAAACACCACCAAGGCATGGTATTTTACTTGCATTTTTTAAGCTTTAGGCAGAGTCTCTGGTCCAAGTCCACGTGCTAGCGTGTCAGCGTGCACTGGGAAGGCTTGTAACTGAGCTCATAACTTTTTATGATTTTAAGAGGGAATGCTTGGCTTTCACTGCTTCACTCTCTGGGCTTCTTCATCTGCTTTGAAATGTGACTATCTGAGGTAGTACTGGGGTTTTTTCCACTCCCTTCTCCTTAGTGAGTTCCCTTCTTTGCATTTCTTGTCTTGCTTCCTCTGCTTCAGGCTTAATTACACCGGTCAGGAGAGATGGACTTGAAATGTGGCTGCAGCCACATTGGAGACCGTTGCATTAAAAGAACCGCTTAACTTCCTCTCCATCAAACGTATCATATTAAAATCAAAAATTCTCCCCCTATTCCAAGTATTTTTATGGGTGCTAGGTGTCATGCCATACAGAAGGGGCTCAGGTACTTTGACTGCAGTGCACTTGATACCTCAGCAGAGAAGGAGCAGGTAACAGATAAAAGACTGTGCAGGTCCCCTCCTCACTGTGACCTCTGCTGTTGGGTGGAAAATCTCCAGGATTGGTTTTCCTCATGTTTTTGCTGTTGTCGATGGAACTGACTGTTAGAAAGGAGGGTTAAGTTGGTTCTGCAAACGTCTGTCTCGGGGAAGATAGGGGCTGAGAAGTAGAGCTGCTGTGGTGATGGGTATTTTTTGTGAAGGCAAGATGTGCCCATTAAAAAATACTTGTGCTTCCATGCGTATAACCCCTAGCTCTGTCCTCGTTAGAGCAATCCCCACTGCACCACTGGTTAGGTGAGAATAGGTCGTCCCAGGGCTCCCCGAGATGACCAGCGGTTGGGCACCTACCTATAAAGCCACTGTAGGGAGACTGATCCGTGCCTTCCTTCTCTCAATCCTGATCTGGAGAAGAGACGTGTGCTGGGAATGTCTCTACTAGAAAGCTACTGTTAGATGGCATCGGTTGGCTGTGAATATTCATGTGCAACTTGTTTTGGGAGGAAAAGCGCGAGCAGGGCTGTGGTACTGCTAATTGCAAGTGAAAGTGTTAATTTTCACACGGTGGTAAAAGAAATCCAAATTTGTGAAGATATCACTTGAGTCAGGGGTGAAGTTCCTGACAGTTTTCAAGGGTCCAGATGTGAAATGCTGAGTTTGAATATCGAGTCCCTCTTAAAATAGTTTATTTCATCTGAAAGATTCCCGGGCGCTCTCAGTGTGTTACTTTGTCAAACCCACTTTTTTTTTTTTTCCTAGAGAGGTTGGAGTCTCTGCTTGTTATTCAACTTTCTATTGCAGCTTTGTTTAGTGGAATTTATGCATTCTTAGATCAAACATTATACAATCTGACCAGGAATCATGCAATCACAGTGGGAGATGGGAAGAAGCAGTGTAATTTATTCTATAAACAAAGAGATCATCTATATTAGAGCACAAGTTGGTTAATAAAATGGGTTTTAGTGAAATAAAAAAAAGCAGCTTTCCCTGGGTTGTGTTTAGAAATAGTTGGACTCGGATGGGGAATGTGGCACTCTCGTCTTACAGGAGATGAAGCCAATCTCTGTGGTAAGCAGCTACCCTGGGCAGACTTGTCTGGATTGAGGTCAGTTTTGCCTTGTCTGGGTTGATCCATCCTTGGTGAAGCTCCTGCCCTGTCCATGCTGTCAGGGCTCCTGGGCACAGTCCCGTGTGTCTCTGCAATGAGCTGAACTGCTCTGCGTCTTCCCTGGCGAAGCGCAGAAGGAGGTGTCTCGTCCCTTGGCACGCTTGAGAGGAGGGGACGATGGAAGGGGACTGGGAAGACTAGAGGGATTTGACCAGATCCTTATTGCAAAATGGAGTTGGATAATGAATGCCAGCAGAAGGACTAAACTACACGTAATCTTTACCCTGAGATGAGCCAGCTGTTTGAGATTGGAAACATTTGGAAGCCAAAGCTGGGGATAGCTCTGAGGACGCTCGTCAGGCACGATAAAAGGTGATGTTCAAGGACAACTAAATCCTGTTACTATCTATGATTTGTTCTGGGGTTGTATGCGTTGGATCCTTGTAGGACAGCTTTGTGCTCTTAAAGCGTTACCTTTAGTAAAATTACTGAACTGCTGTGGTTTGACTGCTGGGTGGGTAGAGGATCCTCCTGAGCATTTGCTGGACCAAACCCGCAGCTCCAGCCGCGTTGAGAAACTGGAAAATTTGAGTGGAGTATGTGTTACAGGTCTGGGCAAAGGGCTGGTGAGTCAAACTCCTGCTTCTGGATCCTGAGGTCTGGGAAGGAGGAGAGTCGGGGGCGATTTTCTACTTTTTTCTGAGGATATATTGCAGCGTGGGTAGGGAGCATCTCAGGCTCCCTGCAGTACAGACCTGGGAAGTATCAGCTGGTTGAAAAATTGCTTTATCTAGCAAACATTTAAAAAACCCAAACCCGACTCCTGGAAGAGGAGAAAGGCTAGCTTCAGTGAAGTTAATGGTACAATTGCCCTTAGCATAAGCCAGGAGCAGGATTCTATCTTGGAGCCGCAGCGAGTACAGACAGGGTTTCTCCTGGACCATAAAAACCGAAAGCTGCTGAGAGTTATTACACACACGTGCACACAATAGTGCTCAGAGCCTGTCTGCTGAGATCTTTCCTTGGGGATCCATATAAAATACCTCTCACAAAAGCTGCCCTGTGTGTGAGCAGAGGAACTCCATCTAGTGACGTTAAAAAAGGAGGAAAAAAAAAAAACCCCACAAAACCTTTTTCACACACGCGTAGTCGTGTACCTCTTATCTTACTGCCAGTCTGTTGAAGATATCAGCACAGCTAAACAGCACGCACTTACCATATGGGACGCTAAAAATGCTGCTGGGGAAGCGATTTCAGTCCCGCTTCTGAATTCTGCCAATGCAAAAAATGTCCCCTTTGTCATGGTGGTGAATGAATTTTCTTGTTCCCCTTTCTCCTTGGATTTATGTTAACCCTGGGTTTCAGCTGAGTTTGATCTCCTCACTTTATTGTATTGCAAACAGTAGTCAATAGCTCTTCAGCTTGAGATCGCCTGGATTTATTTTCAGGTCAAGTCAACTCTCCTTGACCCAAGTCTGAACCAAAATACATTCCCAGAAGATTCCCCCACAGGATATCGCATCCAAAGACAGAGTGACATTGTAATGAGTTCAAGGTTTCGGCTCAGTACAACAGAGTCCCTGTTGGCGTGGGGAAGGCAACCGAGTCATCCCTCTTATTTCAGAGCTGGGCCCTCTCCTGGGGCAACTCACAGCAGATTTTGTCATCCACCGGTCAGTTCTCTTCATTGAACAATGTCATCGATTGCATTCCTGGTGTTTGCCGTCTGAAGGGAAGCCGGTCTCGGCTCCTTACATACGTATTTGCATGGCTCTAACATGCGTGCGTGAAATTTGGTGTGCAGGCTTTAAGCAACTAATGAGATGGTCTGCATTCATGCTTTTTTTTTTTTTTTTTTTTTAGGAAAAGTGGGATGTCTTGTGGGGACTGCCTGGTGCAGAGGCAGAACCAACTGGTATTGCATCATGAAGTGAAAACACCGCTTTGAAGACTTGGGACAAAAATGGAATGAACTCATGAATTTATCCTGGATGATAAATATTCCTTCAAAAGAAGGCAGCCTTATGTTTAGAACAAAAGACTGTTTATTTCTTCTATGGGGAAAAAAAAAAGTAGTAGTGTAATTGGATAGGATTAACTTTTCAGGGGCCCTGGACAGAAGCTACATTACAGGCTGCCTCCTTCTTGTGCTCGCATTGGATAATTTGAGTAGTCCAAGACCTCTCTGGCTTCCTCCGACATTGGGCCGTGAGTTGCTGCCAATGTGCCTCGCACCTAAAGCCAATATTAAGGACCCCAGCCACAAGGGTTTCTGCAGAAACTAAAATTGTCCAAGTGTTTGGCTAGTATAAACTGTCTCAGTTGGGAACCTGGCCCAGGTATGGAGAAAAATACAGCCTTTTTAGTGTTTTTCATCTCGAGCAGGTAGTTGAATATTTTTCTGGCAAATACATAAATAACATACAACTGACTTAATGTTGCATTAAGAGTCTTTGGTTTGTATGCGCTGGCTTTGTTGTTTTGACTGTTCATGGTTAATGTTGCATCAGCCCGTTTTATTTTATCTAGTCATTTAATTACCTAGGAACAGTCCTGTGTGCACTTCTGTCAGTGGGAGCAACGATGCTTCAAATTTCACACCTCGTTAGGATGAATGGGAAAGTCTTCAGCGAGATAGCTGATAGGGTTGGCAAAAAGGAGGAGAAAAGTGGGAAGTCCAGCAGATGTTTGCATGCTTGTGCAGAGGGTCCCATGAAATTCAGGTGATCAGCAAATCCCACCTCTTCTGATGGGCCAAGTTGAGTTATCTGTGCCTGAGCTGGCTAAGAGTGTGACGTGGTCAAACTTGGTATGAATTGTATTATGGTGCAAGGGGTGCTCAGCGGCCACTGTTACCTTGTGCCGTAAGCTTAAGCTATCTTCTCCCCTTGTTCCTCTGGAATAAGCTACTTTGGATGGCAAGTTACCACAGAGGAAGCACGTGGTCATGAACAGTTATTGTACAGCTACTTGTATATTTGCTGAAGACCTTCTTGTAGCTATTACGAGAGCAGCCATGTAGCAGAACAACACTGCTTGGGCTGCTTGGGCTTGTGCTTATGGTGCTGTGTGAAGTTGATCTGAGTTCAGGTCTTCATGTGTGTTTGTCTATGATCCACAGCCTTCTCAAGAGGGGAGATACGCTCCAGGAGACAGTGGGGCTCGTCAGTGCCTTGTGCTTTGGATGAGCGTCTGGAGAACGTACGCAGTCCTGTCCCAGTGTCTTCCGTGCCTGGAGCCCAGCTGGAGGACATTCGAACCTATGTCACCCATGGGGCTGTGCTACCACAATGCTCAAGGTATGGATGGAGAAAGGGGGGTAGGATGCTCCCATTTTTGAAAGGAATACAAGGTGCATGGGGTCAGGAGAGAGGCAGGGAGCCCAAGGTAGAGTGTGACTATTGCTGTGAAAGGGGGCTTTGAGGGCAGTCCCCCCCACAGCGTTGTGTGGAAGCTGCCTGTTGTGACGAGACCTCGTCCATACGCTGTGGCTGGCTGTGTGCAGGGTGCTCCTCAAATGTCTGCCAGATGTGGTCCCTCAGGAGGGGGAGGTTCTTGTTGACCTTGATCTGTTTGCAGTTTAGGCAGGAGGTCGGTGTCAGCCTGCTGCAGACACTTCTGGGCATGTGCCACAGCAGGACCAGAGCCTCCTGGAGAACAGAGACCAGGCATGTAGGGAGATTAGATTGGGCAGCAGCCGCAGAAGGGCTTTGATCAGCCCATGTTTTGCAGTTGGCCATCCAGTTCTACCCAAATCCTGAGTGTCTGGCTGGACTGGGAGCCAGCCTGGACTAGAAGCAGTTCAGGAGGAGACAGCCAGATAGTTCCCAACTCACAAATATCAAACTGAATGCAGCTGTAACGCCTTTGTCTTCTCACCTGCCATCAGTGTTTGCTAGCGGGCTAGACAGTGACTGTTCACAATGCCCAGTAAAAAAATTACCCTTTGTGTTCATTTACTTAACATTTTCAAGGAGTTGCAGCTAAATGGAGATGACCTTCATTCTTAACTCCCATGTGTGGGCTTAGCTCCAACAACTCCAGTCAAGCTATGCTGACTTTCAGCAGCTGGGACTTGGGCCCTGCTTTTAATGTCCCTTACTCGGTGCTCATGCAGTCAGTTTTCCTTGCCAAGATTATATTTGCTTTCCTTCCTGAAGGACTGCTCTAAATATCATACTTTAGAACAATATGTCTTTTTTTTTCCCCGCAGAGACCAATATGATATGCCACCGTTGAATTAATATGTCCATGAAAAGCGAATATAATCTCCCCAGTAGATCCCCTTTCCAAAAGATTTATGATATAATGAATTTTTTATTTCTTACCGGCGTGTAGTATTTTCTCTTTCCCATGGAAGCAAGCGAAGGCGGGGAGGATCCCATCATCCTAATCCAAACTCCTTTCCTCCCTCTCTGTCCCTGGTGTGCCACTTGTAACCCTTGCTGCCGATGCAAAGTTAGAGTCCAGCTTTCCATAGCGTGGCTTCTGTCAAAACCTGTCCCCGACCCATTCACGTCACCTTGCTAATTTGAGACCGCGCTGTGCGGAGAGGGGAAGTTTATGAATAGTGTTTATGTAAAAATCGATGCCTCTGAAAAATCTTCACTGCTGGCTGCTTAGCTGCTCCAGGCGGGGTTTCTGGCTCAAGGTCCTATGTTTTCCCTTGTGGTCATGCTCCGGCACGCTCCCAAATAAATGGCAATAATGCCTATGACAGTAGATTATGAAGCTGCAAATAACATCCGTAGGTAACACCTTTATTTAGCGGAAGGGTAAGATGGAAATGAGCTGTGAAGGAGAGAGCCATCTTCGATAATTACTAGCTACATGGGTAATATTCCTAATTACACCACCAACTGATTTCTCCTGAAAGCTCTCCTCACCTTGAAAATGGTAAATCGATTGCTCTGCCAGCCCCTTCCGCCATGGATCCTGCTGGGATGGGTGCTGTACCGGTGCTTGGCTTTTGGGAAGCTCACTGGGATCGACGGAAAATGCCCTGCCGGATGGCTGGACAGGAGTGTTAACCTCTTTCCTGCTGCATCTTTGGGGGGAAAATGACAAAGAATGGTTAAAATTCTGGGTGGCCTAGTTGATGGAGACCCACGTGAAGTGCTGTGTGCTTTGCGTTGTCTCTCTGAATCAGCACTGTTCGCCGTCACTTGTCAGGAGGTGAATGCTGACGGCAGCGTCCCCGGGCTGGATGGTTTGCCTGGAAAATGCAAATCTCTGCCGGCAACTTTTCACAAGGCTTTCGGCGTGCGGTGCGTCAGACCGCAGATGCTGGAGGCCTGTGACATCCCACGGAGTTCAGCTTTTGTGCTCTGAAGTCTTACTCTTAAATGAGGTCTTTATTGTTGCAGTGGAGAAGTTGAAAATACAGCTTTGGTGCTACAGCATAGGTGGAAGCCAGCCCATGATGGGGCTTTCTGCAAAAAAACCAACAACAAAACAAAAAAAAAACTACAAACAAAAAAAAAATCCTCATGAATCTTTAAACAAATGAGTGTGTGGTGTAGAGGAGAAAAGGAGGTCCTGCACTGCGATTTCTCTTTAATTGCTTGCTTTGGTGGCTTAGGCTATGCTGGGGGAAGCTGGAGCCTTGCCCTAGGATGGGTTGCGGTCACCCCGGCAGCCTCTGCCTGCCCATCGCTTCCCTTGCTCTCCAGCTTTAAGAGGTTGACTTCTTTCTGCCACAGTTTCCTTAGCCATAAAATAGGGTAACGTCGTGCATTTACAAACGTGAGCACGGCATCCCGGGGCACGCCGAGCATCCCACCCAGCATGGGCGCTGTGCCTCTTGCGTTGGCTTTCCCACCCTCCTGGGCTACGGCAGGTCCTTCAGCTTGGGGCACCCCCGGTTCGCTCCGTCCTTCCGCAGTGGAGGACATCGGTCTCCTTGGAGCTGCCTACGAGTACGGGTGCCTTTCCCCGCGCCGCCGCAAGCACGAGTAACGCCTTTCCGCAGCGCAGCAGCGGGGAGGGTGCTTCTCCCTGCTCTCTTCCCCTTGGTTTCCTCATCTTGCGTCTCTTCCAAACTGGACAGGACGGAGCTGGACAGGAGACCAGCTCTGTGGCTTTCCTGACGGCTGCCAGGGGCTGCTGACGCTGCTTTAGGCATGGTTTGGCGTTAAATGGCTTGATTGTTTTCCGTTGGTAGGGGAAGTGAAGCTGGGCAGTACCGTGGTCGCTGCCTGCTGGAAATTTGCCGCTCGCTTCCTTTCTGCTTGCGATTTCAGAGGTGACTCCCAATGTAGTCACCTATTTATTCCTTCTGTTAGTCCGGTGGCTTGTTTCTCCATCCGTCATCCAACCGATGCGGCGAGGAACGTGACCGGGAGAGGACAGAGAACTAGCTGTCTTTGGAAGAGGGAGGAAACGAGCGCTGCGTTTTCATCCAGCAGCCCGCTGGCGCTGACTCCCGGGACTGCAGGAAGCTCTTTTTTACCTTCGTACACTTCACGGATCACAGCCTGATTTCCTCCAGGGCTCTCCCTGGCTTTATCACCTCGACGTGGGTGTTTGCGCTCCTGGCCGGTGCGTTGTTCGCCGCCTGCGCGTTGTTCGCCGCCTGTGCGTGAGGCTGCGCCTTTTGGACACCCGCTCAGTGATGCTGCATGCGAAACTTCTCTTGTGCAATGGAGAAACGTTCCCCTTTGTCCCTTTTTGATATTTGCTGTGCTATTGAAATGCTCCCCCACCCAACACATACAGGCACTTTGCCTTATGGGCTTTCTCTCCCTGCCCCCTTAAAAGCTGCCCTACTTAAAGCTGCCAATTTATGCTTTCCACCCTTAATTCCTCTGTTGACTTGAGCAGGCAGGGCTGGGTGTTAGTTTCCATCTGCCTCCTGGTTGGAAAGGGAAGCCTTAAGAGAAAATGAGGATGCTTTCAGCCCCCATTCCCAAAGCCAGCAGGGAGAGGCTGCGGGGATTGTGAGAATTTCCTGATTTTTCTTCTCGCTTCCCCCCTTACTACAAACTTGTGCTTTTGGAAAAAAAAAATTATATTGCTGTAGTTCAGGCAGTTAAACAAAATATAAATGCAAAACAATGGGATACGCAGTTACAATAATAATCTGGCTTTCAGTGCCGCATTTTGCCCAACACCCTGTGCCTGCCCCTCCTGCTGTACCTATCTCCACGGGTCGGAGCTGGCCCTTAGCTGTGTTTATCTGCAGTGCTGAGCATGGTGGAGCTTTGACCTCGCTCAGGGCCCCCCATGGTCTGGGGAAAGCAGAGGCTCATCGTGGAAGGACTCCAAGAAAAACCCAGCGAGGAGAAGCTGGTGCCCTGTGAAGGTGACTGGTCCCTCCCCGGCACGTTGCCACAGGCTCCTCCATAGCAGGGCAAGGAGCTTTGCGTTCCTCCTTGCCTAAATATCTGGAGACAACTCATGAATGGATCACCTTGCCTGGAGAGCTGCATCTACAAGGAGTTTCTGGTCGCTGGGCTGCCTGAGATCACATCTCTTGGGACACCTGCTTGGACTGGCAGCAGATACCAACTAATCACGGCAAGCAGGTAGCACCTCGACCTTCTGCTGGTCTTATCTGGGGTGCCCAGCTTCTCCCCAGCCCCGCTTGCCGTGTTTTAGGGAGTTGGTTTCATATCGTACGGGTTTTTTTCAGAGGCAGCGTTGTTTTGCTTACCGCCCAAGCATTTCATCCCTGAACGCCGAGCGAAATCTGGCTTTCATAACGGAAAGGGAACGGGCTCCGTCTCTCCTGCGTGAGGAACGTGCTCGCTGTAAAAAGATAGCTGGAGGGAGGAACCTGGAAAGGGCAGTGAGGGCTCTGCTCTTGGCGAATGCAGGAGAGGGGAGGTTGCCTGCGACTCCTGGACAGACAGCAGCTTTGCGGATGTGGATGTTGACCGGTATTTTTGGAGAGCTGTGGAAGAGACTGTACTACTTGATGTTATTTTCTGGCACACCAAGTAAGGAAAAACCACTCTGCTTGCTTTTTTGGCTAAGTGACTCTGGAGTTCTGCTAGAGTGCCTTTATTTTTAATTTTTTATTTTTTCCCTAGGATTTTCAGAGCTTGATTTAGCCAAGTGCTTCAGTACATGCTTATTTTTAAACCTAATCCTGTCGTTGTCTGAACTCATCATGCTTCAATTCTGACAACATCCATGGACTTGGGCGAGCACTCGGAATTCAAGCGGATGCCAAAACGCTTCGCTCACAGACAGCTGTGAAGTTTGGAGGACCTCATCCAGGGAAAGCGGGGGTCAGGGAGGGAGACGAGGTACGCTACATCTTACCCTCTCCATCCGGCGGATGGCGAGAGACTCATCCCTCTCTTCTTCCCCTTCCGTGGCACCTATACCCCCAGCACTGTCATGAGCATGGTGGTGGATGGGATGGTCCCGGTGCCCTGCTTGGTGGCACTTGGAGCCGGTGGCAGCCCAGATCTCGGTGGGGACAGAGGCACCACCAACCGCCCCGCAGGTCGGGCCTTTCTCCAGCGTGTTTCTGGAGAAAAGAAAGTGCCATGTGCTCCCTGGGACATCCCAGTGCGGCGTCAGCTGGGAGATGTCGCAGATCTCTGGGCCGAGCTGGGAGGCAGCACGGGGCGAGCACCAGGCAAGCTTCGGTGCGCGCTTAGAGCTGCGGGAGGTGTAATAACCACAGCTTAATCTTCTCCTTGCTGGCAGGAAAGCTGAAGCTAATTGTGTCTTCGCTTGCAGGGGTGTAAACTTGATGTATTTGACTCTGCTTCTTGACGGGGGCAGAATTAAGGCGTTGTGGGCTGGGCAATGGAGCACAGTTAAAACTGCAATCTTTTTTTTTTTTTTTTCTTTTTTTTTCCAGAATTAAGACTGCTCTGCTGGCAACTAGGAGTTCTTTTAACCCGCACCCTCACTCTTTTTAAATGGCTCCCTTCTGCCACAGAATAAAATGTCTTGTTTTGCCGCATCCCTGACTTGCTTTAAGCTTGAGAACTTGTGCTAGGCACTTTCATGGGAAAACATGTTCTCTTTTTAAGCATGTGTTTGCCAGCAGGTTTTAATGCAAGCTTTTAATTGCCTGCGGGAAAAGGATTAAGCATCTTTGGGGAAACAAAATACGTGCTTTCTGGGGGTGTTGAAGCCCTTGGGTTGCAAGTGCCGAAACGCCTTGTATCTTCCCAAAAGTGATGGTTAAAATGTGTTGTCTACCCCGTTTCTCCTGGCTGAGTAACGATGAGGTGGTTTAGGCTCTCGGAGCCGTGCCTGTGGGTGTGCGCTCTCGCAGCAGGCTTTGGGCAGCGGGGAGCCACGCTCCCGCTCCAGGTTCTCTGGTGTTTTCGGAGCAGCGCGGTGGTACGTGCGTCAGATCCCTCAGAGCTGTCGGCACCGCTGTCGGGGCTTCAGCAAGCTGTGTGGTGCGGCTGTTGTGTTGGCAGGTAGATTGTC
Organism: Phaethon lepturus; assembly: GCF_000687285.1. Lineage (NCBI taxonomy): Eukaryota > Metazoa > Chordata > Aves > Phaethontiformes > Phaethontidae > Phaethon > Phaethon lepturus. The sequence goes on along the minus strand of NW_010532000.1, from coordinate 440 downwards.
ATCTAATCCGAGCATCTTCCCCGGGACGGATGGGCGGACAGACAGGCTGACCCCGCTGGAGCTGAATATGGACCTACCCCCTTCCTTCCCACGGGCCTTTTTAATCACCTGCCTTTCCTGCACTGAGGAGGGGTGCGAAAGGAGTGGATTTTCAGTTTTCGTGAACGAAAACTTTAGCTAGCTTTCTGGCTTCCTGTCACTTTTCCTTGGTGTCATTTTTTTTGCCTTGCCCTGGGTGAGGGAATAGAGGTGAGAATGCCCTGCCTTGCCCTTGCCTTGTCTTCTCGATAATTTATAGTGGTGGGGGAAAAAACAAATCAAAAGAGAAAACAACTAGAAAGCGGCTTTTTTTCCTCCTCCCTCTCTTTTTTTCTTTTTTTCCTCTCTTCTTTTTTCTTTCTCTCCTTTTTTCCTCTCTCTCCTTCCCCCCCTTCTCTCTC
>NW_010531999.1:898-1116 GCF_000687285.1 Phaethon lepturus | reverse complement strand
GAGTGCTCTGAAGCAGGGCCATCACGGGGACTGAAGAGGGAAGAAAGCGGGTCATTGATTGACGAGGAGGAAGAGGAAGATCTCATAAAAGAGACGGTAACTACTCGATCTCTGTCCCTGAGTGAATTGCGAGGTATGTGAAAGGATTTCAGCTGTCGTCCAGGTGAGCACATTGTCACCTGGCGGCTCCGATGCTGGGCTTATGGGGCCATCAGCCT
>NW_010531999.1:0-554 GCF_000687285.1 Phaethon lepturus | reverse complement strand
ACCAGCGGTGGATGAGTTGGCTGGCCAACTCCGGCAATACGAAGAAAGTCTCTCTTCCTCCCTACGGGCCTGCGTCTCTGTTGTAAAGAAACTGTCCCGGGAGTTCCGGCAGTTCAAAGAGGATATGCCTTACCCTCCACTTGTTTGGACCAGTGTCTCAGCTATTAAGAGTAAGCGTTCTTCTGCTCAAGAGAGAGGGTATAGAGGATACACACCACAAGCTACCCTGTGGTTTCACTTGCGTGACCACAGAGAGGACCTGAGGAGCTGGGATGGAAAACCTACCTCGACCCTAGAGGCACGAGTACGTGAGCTGCAAGGAAAGACAATTACAAAAGGGGATTCAGGTTCCTCCAGAAAAATCATCACTCTACTTTCCAGGGGGCAGTTTCACAGAAAGAATAGAAGAGCTGATCTCACCTCTGATCCTCTTGAAGGGACTTCTGATTCCTATTTACAAGAAGTGGATAACGAATACTATGACCAGGACTAGAGGGGCCCTGCTTCCAGCCAAGTGGAGGAAAGGGACAACTGATTTTATTGGACTGTGTGGA
>NW_010531998.1:0-7547 GCF_000687285.1 Phaethon lepturus | reverse complement strand
CCTACCCTCCAGCAGATCAACACTCCCAGCCCTAAGCCTTAATCACCCGCGCAGCCCCCAGACACTGTCCTCTGCACCCCGAGCATCCTGCTCCATCCAGGACAAGCACAACAGGAGGCAACAAACGTTTTCCCCGAACAACTTACCAACAGCCTCTAGAACAAAACAGAATTTCTGAACACTGAGTATATGTGATTAATAGATAAAGCATGAAAAATCAGGTATCTGTGAGACCTACACTTTTTAAACTTGTTTCCATTGAGAGCAGTAATAAAGGCTGAATCTGTCAAAGTATATATAGGAAAAAAAAAAAACACCTATTGGTAAGAACTGCTCATTTTAAGAAAATTTCCCATGGCAAACTGGTATCAGAATGAGTAGGATTAATCACAAGGCTGTCTGTACTCGTGCAGCATTTTGAGCAGCATTGTGAAAGGCCATGAGGAGATGAAACAGATAGTGGATGGAACTTCGTGTTTTTAAAATGAAGCTGAAATCCTTCTCCGGCAACTGGGTGCAAACCAGAGCAGCTGCAAAACTGGCTGGCACTGCCGTTCAATGGGCGATTCCTTCCAGAGCACCACAAAACACAGCTGCCTTCTCTAGAGGGAAACTTTAAACTCCCAAAGTAACTTCATTTTTCTCTAAAACACTTAGGGAGCAGTTATAGGAGCAAACCACACATTCACTACCACAGTCATAGGTTGCTGCCTACTCACTGGATGAAGTCAGGTAATAGTGCAAGTCATCCAGCAGATGTGGGAAGAGGAATGGCTTGTGGCTTGGAGGTATGAACATCCCTGGCTATGCCTGTCAGAAATCAAGATCTTATAGATGAGCCACTCTACTAAGAAGAAAAAAAGAATTCTGCAATAACTAGACCTACTTGTCAATATTCATCCAAAACCGATACTGATTTGATTCGCATTCGCTCCTGTTTTGTCTTTATGTTTATTCAAATGAACATGTTTTGTAGCAAGTAGGGAGGTCAATGAAACAATACATTTACCAGTAATACTTACAGAAAGAATTTCTGAACACTTGAAAATTTCTGAAAATTTGAAAATTTTTAATGCATAAGCACAAATACTCACACCTGATATCAGCGTGAGGATGTGAGTATGGACATATTCAGATCTTCTATATGCCAATAACAAGATTACAATTATAACAAGAGGTCACATGCTTGCTTATACAGACCACTAAACTGGCTGTAGCAATTTCATATTGTCAAAGGGACACAGCAAGAACAGAGAGCGATGTGAAGATCTGACTCATGCAGGATTATAGATCCCGCCCAGCCCTTGCACTCAAAGTTGATTAATCCTTTACCTTCTAATTACTTGTTGTATCTGATCTCAGAATGCCACCCAGTCCCTCCTCTAGCTGGGGTACAGGTAGTGTTGCCCCAACTGGAATTTACCCACACCACCCATTAATATTGATATTTATGAGGACAAGTGATAGGCTGCTTATAAATAATCACAAATTTGCTTTATGCTAAGTATAAGCATACACTTCTCACAGCAGATCGTGGGTCTTAGTTTTCACAAAATTCCAAAATTCCTGCACCACGAGGAAGGATCAGACCCAACCACTGCTGCCACCACTGCCCCACCAGCCAGTGTCTGCCTGGTGTCCTGCGCAGCCTTCCCGGCCTTACGCTAAGACTAATTCCCAAAATAGAAGCTAGTGACCAAAGTGGTGTTCAGCTAAAGCAAGCGGAGAGATAATCACCCACAAATGGTTTCCACACACACCCCACAGAGGGGATTGCTTTATCCAGTCTGCCCTATAATTAGATAAAAGGTTGTTCTCTAATTTGTCAGGTTGGCTTCAAATGCAGTTTTGTCAGCAGATCAGCCTGTGGGACTTTCAGTGGGACCACAGGAGAAGAGTAACCCCAGATTAGGACAATAATCAAGGGTTTAGCCAGAGCATCATCCCAGCCTAGGGAAGTTTTACAGGAATATTCTGCAAACTCAGACAAACCAAGCCTTACGCTTACTCTGAAAGTTTCCTTTCCATTAATCAAGACAGCCTGACTAGCTAGACGAGATGTGAAAAAATATATCCAGATATCTCACTATTGCAAAAAGAAAGGAGTTCGGGCCTGTTGTTTTGTTAGTTTTGCGGGAATATCCTTAGGTCTGCTCATATAACCAGGCTTTCAGAGGAGGCCACAGTTATTTTGCTCCTGCACTTAAAAATTAAAATATACTTATACAAAATAAGACTTAGTGAAAGAAAGTGAAATTTCAGACCTCGCCTGCAAGGCAGAAGATCTACCATCTGCAGAAGACAGGTGCAGACTACGTAGTGGAGTTAATAAAAGCATCATCGTGGCACTCTGACATCACTTTAGTAAATATTCGACATTCAAAGCTTGCAAATACCCAACGCACACATTGATGATGACACAAATGCAGAGAGATAACAAATGAAGTGCGTTATTTTTAGAACATTCATCCCTTTCTGCCCTCAAAGAGTCGCCTTAATCCCTAAGGAGCAGCCTCTCAGCCCGGTGGTTCACCTGCCAGGACAGATGAAGCCTGCACGTGTGAGTGAAAGAACCAGCAGAAGACAAGGGGCAGGGGCACTGCAGAAGCCTCCGCGCCCGCTGGCAGGAGCCAGCTCGCAGGCAGCAGCAATGCAGCAGGAACGCGCAGCGACGGGCTCAGGTCACAGAATGGTGCTCCCTGGCGAGAAAGCAACTGCTCCTGAAGTCGCCTAAGCTCCTGTCCAAACTCAACATCCATGTGTTGAACCCAAGCCATGGGGGCAAAAGCAAGGTGCAGGAGCTGGCAGAAGGAAACGGGATGGAAATGCACCTGGACCTGGTGTGCAATCCAGCCGCCCACTGACCGCAGCTGCAAAGAAAACTTGCCTGTTGGCAGGTATTTCCGCAGCAGGGTGTGAGAGAGCCTAAAGACTCATGAAATATTCAAAGACTACAGTTTTGATTTTGTAAATGTTATGTTAGCCTTCATGGCAGGTAAGTGATTTTATTCCTGTCTCAAGGGGGTAATCTTCCAGATGTTTCCTGCAGGAGTGAAAGACAATGCTCAAATCCCCAGTAATAATTAACACAACTCCCCAGTGGTAAATAAGGAAGGGAGCAGATCTTCCAGAGCACCAACCCCTGGGGAGACAAGGAAACAAACTCCCTTATTTTTACATTCTTTATACAAGTAACAACTTTGGTATGTTTTTTACCGTGACAAGCACAAGACTTTTAGAGAAACCCGGGGTTCAAGCAGGTTTGGAGCACAAGACTGGCAACCCCAAGGAAGGTGGCAGCTAGACCTAGCTTATCAGTGTTACTCATCTTGTATTGTATAGGTCTGGTTTTAAGGCATCGGGAGGCTTTTCAGCCTCTTTGCTCAGGACAGAAGGGTCTCTCCACAGCACTAGGGCCATCCTGCAGCAGGGGCTGTGCTGGTAAACGTAATGGATGCGGGCAGCGGGGATGCCTGTCGCAGCCTGGCCGAGCAAACCCACCCACTTCCCAACACGACTCTGCAGCCATCGCACTGACACGGCACCTGCAGAGAGGAGCCAACACATGGGAGAGGGAGCACCCAAACGTGCTGCATCGGCACCTCCCTCCTGGCTCACCACACGCTGCTGGCAAGGGGTTTTTAAATGTATTTATTTGACCACATGAAGCCCCTCCCTTTCAAACCCTGGCTGCTCCAGCTGGTCTAGTGGAAAAGTTAACTTTTCGTTTCCTTTTGTTTGCTCACTTGCTTTTTGTTCCTGTTTCATTGCTTTGTTTTTCATTTCTTCCAAGGTGCAAGCCAGCAGGCTTGTCCTGGGTCAGTGAGTGGAGGAGACCGACAGGACCAGGCAGCTCAGTTTTGGGAAAGAGCCTTCCCTCTCTCAGCAGCAAAGCACGATAAATCAAACCACAGCCTTCTTTAGATTAAATCCTGCCCTACTTCTCACGCAAGAGTTATTAATCCTGAATTCAATCAGGAGGCAGTTCTGACCATCCTCCTTGGTGAGTTCCTCCCTCTGGAAACACCAGCCCTTGAAACACCAGCAAGGGCTTGGCAGGGCCCCTGCAGCCCTGTCTTGTCTTAAGGCAAAAAACAGTTGGTTATCAGCAAATCTGTAATGCATTGCAAGGCAAATCCTCCTCCGTTTGATAAGATAGTGTGTGTCAAAAGACAAGTGTGAAGCATTCATATACACACTGAACCTTCATCTTACACAAATTGGCAAGTGCACCTTACACAACCGTCAGCGGGACCAAGTGAAGCAAGGCAGTACCAGATCATCGGGATGACAATGAGACTGTGGGAAAGTTCTTTGTAAACTCCTCTCTGAAAAATACCCTGACAGCAAGTACTCTGATAACCGAGAATGCTTTTGCAAGTATTTTTTACCAGATTGGTGTATGATACCCACACACTGCTGTATCACTGGCAAAAACTTGCCATTTCAAGCACAGTCACTCAGGCACCAGGTATCTTACCAAGCTAAGCTGCACGCACAGGCACAATGCGGGCTCCCGTAGTACTCCAGGGCCAACGGGAGCTCTGCTTCGAGCTAGAAAGGGGCACAACTATTTTTAAGTATAAAACAAAGCCTCTGCATAAGTATTTTTTAAGATCAAAGAGTAAGCAAGCATCAGCTCTGCAGCCAACAGCCATAATAATAGCAGCAGAAGAAAGAGGCACTGTTCTTGCTGTGTGAGCTGGGAATGAGAGCGTCACATCCTGATGGCCCCTTTGCTGCCTGTGCAGCTTTGTTTGTGTAAGTGCCTTTTAAAGATATTAATTGAGGAAAGAGCATTTTTAAAGCATCGTTAAAATGTGTTCAAATATTAAAAGAACAACTTTAATAACAGCAGTTACATCTGGCCCTTGAAAGAGCTTGCATGTTTTTATGGCCTTCTGTGGTTCAGAAGACACCGGCTGGTGCCAGATCAGCACCGCAGTGGCCCCACTGTGCTGGAGGTGACCCCATCTCCCAGAGCCACACACCAGGGATGAGCCACTCCCCTCTTTACGGAGGTCCCCGCTGACCCAGCGGCTTCAGGCAGAGACAGACTGGGGAGCACGGCCACAACCAGTTCTGCATGGAGAGCTGTGGTAACAGGTATCTCCGGCAAGGTGAAGCGATGAACTGAACAAACCAATGCACAAGCTGCAGAGAACATGCAAACTTCATCTCACCCACACAGGCACATCTTTAAGAGGCAGCTTGTTGCATGGAAAAGAACGCCATTTACCAACACCAGCTCTATTTGTCACAGTTCCCACCTAGTTGTAAAAAGCAGCTCTACTCGTAAATGTGAGAACAACCCCATGGCTGGCTCCAGCCTCTGGGGTCACTGCGGTACCCGCTGCCTTTGGGGGGAGTGTGCCTGTGGCCTTTTCCGCAGTGTGAGCACAGCCACGAGCCAAACAGACCTCGGTGCCTCCAGCCAAACAGGCTGTGGTCAAACCCTCAGAGCACTGCTTCATCAGCTGCATCCCCGTGCTGCCCCTGGCCATTTGCTCTCGCCTCTCTGTCACAGAGAATCATGGGAAAAATAAACTTACTTTTCAGCTGATGACTCCCTCAGCCCCGCTCATGCCTCTGTCACGGAAGGGGACGAGCCCCCAGGGGGGCAAGCAGGGGGAGGGGCAGGCAGGGAGAGAGGCGGGCAGGGAGAGGGGCAGGGCCCCCGGTGGCTCAGTGCCACGGCTGAGGCCAAGCACATCATGCTACACCCATGGGTTCCCACACTCCTTGGGGATGGTCCCTCCTAACCACACTCCAGCAACTTCAGACAACTTTTGTCTGTGAGAGTTGCCCGCAGGCGAGCAGGGCAAGGGCCTGGCACCAGTGACAGCTGTGGTCCCACCCGCACTTGGGTCTCATTTGCAACACCCCCATTTTCAAGCCTGGGAGGCTGAAGTTAAGGATTTTTGCCCTGAAAGGCAACGGGAGTTTCTCTGCAGCTCCTACTGCACATGTAAGTCGCAGCGTGTCCTGGTGGCCTGGTGGGCCTGGCTTAGGCTGTTTTCACGGGAAGGCTTTGTAGAGCAGCTGCTTCGGCGCTCCTTCAACAGCTCATGGCAGAGCAGGACAACCAGCAGTTCCCAGTGCGGCAGAAATTCGGACCTAGGCTGGCAGCACATCCAAAGAGCAATCACGAGCCCACGCGGCAGTGCCTGGACCCCCCCTGCTCCCATGAAACACGCAGATGTTTCACCGAGCCTGTCGCACTGCGCCCAGAGCCAGCACACCCTATAGGATTCATCTGATGTGTCCGTTTAAATGGGATGCTTGCTCGTGCCCATGTACCCAGCAAGCAATTCGCTCATTTTCCACAAGCTGTTCATTTTGCTACAGTACCTGCGCGAGGTTTTGGGTACAGACCCTATACCAGCGAAACTCATTTTGGAGAGGTCACCAGGAGCAATCCAGGGATCCCTCATCTCAAGCAGTGCTACCTGGCTGGCCCCAAGGCTGAAGCCATAGCCCAGCAGCAAAACCCATAATCTTAAATGAAAGAAGACAAGACAAAACCCAACCTTTCTTAATGCCACTCCTTTATCACTTAATTACTGTCACATAGTAATAGTTTTGAAGGCTGAGAAATAGGATCAGCCTGTTAAGATGAGGTCTCTGCGGCTGCTTTGCTTATGAATGAGATTGGACCTGGTACTCTGCTGCCCGAGGGGAAAACAGTGAACAAAGCCTTTCTGTTACTCTTATTTCTCACTTATACTGCAAAGCTGACTTCTTAAGTAATTCTTTGGTAGTAAGCAGGACACTAAAACATGGGTTTTTTATATGGGGGCAGAATAAACTAATGAAACCTAAGCCTCGTGGTTAGCAGTGTCATGTAGTATTTCACGGGATTTCAGATAAAGTCTTGTAAGTACTTGTCCATCCGTATCTCTCTTTTCTGGAAATGCCTCATCTGATACATGATCACCACTTCCCTCTCTACTCGCCCGTAACACTGGTTTCTCACATCCACACTGTAGCACATCGCGCCGCATAGGTCTTCCCCACTCTGCCCCTTCGAGCTGGGGAGCTCCCAGGCACCTGCCAGCATGTTCTAAACTATATTACAAGCTTATATATACAAAGCACGCGTATAATATAAAGCAGGAACAGTAACCAGGAGGCAGTTTGGCGCCGGATGCCCGGGGCGTAACACTGGTTTCTCACATCCACACTGTAGCACATCGCGCCGCATAGGTCTTCCCCACTCTGCCCCTTCGAGCTGGGGAGCTCCCAGGCACCTGCCAGCATGTTCTAAACTATATTACAAGCTTATATATACAAAGCACGCGTATAAAATAAAGAAGGAACAGTAACCAGGAGGCAGTTTGGCGCCGGATGCCCGGGGTCGGGGTGGCCCAGCCGGTGCCGGGCTCACCGGAGCAGCCCCGCTCGCTGCAGAGGGGAGACAAGCGCATTACGCAAGTGCGTTAAGCAGATGCCGCCTATAGACGCAGGATCGCAGCAAAACATTAAACGTCGCGGCTCCGCGCCCCGGAGGTGACGGCCCGCTAAACCCCACGGGCTTCCCCACGCCC
>NW_010531997.1:5399-5631 GCF_000687285.1 Phaethon lepturus | reverse complement strand
CCGCGGAACAGACGCGCAACAGCTGCCTCCTGCAACCTTCTCTGCTTCGTAAGAGCTGCACGAGGTTGGCTGCCTTTGAAACTTTACCCCTCTTTCACAAGGGGTTGCAATCGGCCCACGGGTTCACGGCTCTTTTTGACAGCGGAGAGGAGGTGGGCAGAGAGAACCACCCCGCAGAGTCTCTCCTCCGAGAGCCGGGCGAGGAGGGCAGAGACGCCGCGAGCGTGTCGGC
>NW_010531997.1:0-5374 GCF_000687285.1 Phaethon lepturus | reverse complement strand
CGGCTGCCCCAGGTTTCGGGACAAAAGAACCTCTCCCTGTGGAGAGCTGCTGCTCTAGCCAGCACTTTCCGGGCTCCGGGTGAGTCATGCCGCGCGGCTCTGCGGGGAGCTGGAGCCAGACGGCTCCGTCTTACACGAAGCACTGCTCAAAGGCTGGCAACAAGCTTCCAGAACCCACCTGCGCTGCGTGAGCGGAGGTCACGGCCGGTGAAAACAGCAGGCTTTTTAAAAGCTTGCCCCCAAAGCTAAGGGGGAGGATTTGAAAACCCCAAAGCAACCAACAAAAATCCAGAAACAAGCAAAAAAACCAAAGCTACAACTTAAATATTAAATTCCTTTAAAGCTATGACAAGTCACCCCAGTCCAAGGAGACTTAATAAATCCAAATGCCCAGGGAGCAAACAGGTCTCATTCCACACACAGCTGCAGAGGGAAAAGGGCCTTTTTAAAGAGCAAGGTAAACGTGACGGGGAAGCGACGTAGGGAAAATATTTAAGAGAAACACCTCTGCGCTACAAAAAAAAGCGGGCCCAGTCCCTCACGTTTCCTCAGCGCAGAGCTTCAGGGAGCTGGCTTCAGCATCTGCGCAGCAGGGACTTCTATCCTCAGGTGAAAAAGCGAGCAGACTCTTGCAAATGAATGCAAAGCAATGCATAGATCGGATTCCTCTCTGAAACCATACCCCGGGAAGGCCTGGGTATTTAGCAATAATCTCAACTCCTGGCTGAACTCTCTGACTGGGAGCACAAGCGAACGTAGTGCCAGAAGCTACTGACTCAGACTTTGAGAAGGTACGCTGGAGAAAAAGCATCCATGGGAAACGCGAGAGCAACAGCGTTTCTACCTTGCTGTTTACGGAAAAATGGTATAGTTGCCATCAATAAAATAGAAAAAAAACCAAACCCCAAAGAAACCCAAAAAGCACGCTGGTAGTCACCACGGAGTGAGACCAGCCGCGTTAACCCCCTTCAAGACCGCTACACTACCTTGCTGTGCGTCAGTTCCTTAACTCATGGCGAGTAAGGGCTGCAAAGCTGCCAAATGGAGCTCAGTAGTAACGTGCTAGAAAACCTGCGCTGGTGAGAGTCTGAAAAACAGCGAAAGCCGACGGAATTATGCACGTGGGTATCAGGAGAAGCACAAAGCTGTAGTCTCAGCTCCGGGCGTCTGAGACGACACAGCGGCTTGGCTGCGTCCTGCAGGCGATCCGCCTTGCTGCTGCTTGGCGGACGAAAAGCGCCCAGACCTACCAAGCAGAGCCTTCAGAAGACGCTCGTGATACATCTATAGCTTCCATCAGCTGAGCGTTAAACGCCTCGTTGAAGGGGTTTGAGTTAGACACGGTTAAGGGGTTTGGCAGCGAAGGTTTAGCTGATCCTCCACCCTGCTAACAGGGCTTTGTGCGTTTCTGTCGTATTTACTCTGGGAGGCCTGGTGTGAAAGAGAGCAGTCGCTATCGCTTCTTTTTTTGCTCTTGAAACAATGGAAGAACTGGTGTCAAGCTGTAATTGATGAGTTACAGGGACAAAACATAATACTTGGAAAATTCTATACCATAAATCAGCTTTTCCAGGCTACTTTTCAACTCGCTACTACATCTTCCTGCCAAGCAAAACACTACCACACCAGGGCGGGAACTATCTTCTCGAGTCCGTTCTGGGAGCAGGGATTTGGAAGGAAAACAGTTCCCAACTGCCTTCGGTAAGAAATAAGTTGCCACAATTTTCAGACATTCACAGAGCTTGTCAGCATGCTCAGGTGGACATTTCCTCAGGAAAGGCAGCCGTATTCCAGTCCTACCTGGGTTAGATTTTAACTTGCTTGCTTTGTCTTTGCCAGGCACCCTGCCCGTCGACACACAGATCAGATTTTACCCCGTGAACACAAGATGGCCTCAAATCATCGCTGCATCTGTTTGCATAAAACAAGACACCAGAAAGCGCTGCTTATAAAGACCTCCTGAGCAGCCTTTCTCGGAGGAGCTCCAGAGGAAGTTCCACAAAGTCCCGCACAAAGCGAGGATGAGAGAAACCTAAAAAACTAGTAATGGTTTTACTAAAAATCAGACGTTCAACTCCAATCTCGCGCCTACGGAGGGTATGTAAGAGAGCAGCAACATGACGAACAAGAGTCTTTCCTCTCTCCAAGACGGTATCAAGCTGGAAGAGTACTCCCCAACTCCCAGTATTAAAACTGCTCGCAGACTGAAAAGTTTTGGAGCCCTAACCACCTTTTTTTTTTTAAAATCAAGTTACAAACCCTTGTAAAAGCCGGCAAGCTCTCTCCGAGGAAGTCTGTTAAGAGAGGGGGCAACAAAGAGCTTTCAAAAAATGCTCTGCTAGGCATGAGGCTCTAGCAGAATTAAATGCTAAGTACGAGCTCTTCCAATTCAAAAGCCCGTGAAATGAGATGACCAGGGCGGTATTAAATCCTCTTGTTTCAATCGGTTGCTACCTAATCCCTCAAAGCTAAATAAAGTCAAGTCTAGTCAGTGCATCACCGAGCCCAGCAGCCAAGGCTCAGTCTCACGTACAAGAGGATCGCAGGCACGCAGCCCCGCGGTAGGTCAGTCTAGAGACTCTAGACTCTCAGGGAGGGCAGTTATTAGCAAGAGAGCCCGCTGCCCAGCAAAGCGCTGGGAACAGACCCCAAGGGCCTCTTTACCTGGTAACTTCAGTCTCTCTCCCCGCCATGAATAAAATACCCAGAGCACGGGGGCTAATTCTCTTGCTCCATCAGACAGCGCAGTGAAACGCTTCCGAGCGCGCTGCGTCCCCTTCGCTGCCCTACCATAGACGCTGTCACCCTTACCTTCCGTTCTTTCTCTCTCAGCTAGGCTGAGCTGCTTCAAAGAAGTCCTAAACGGGCAGCACGACTCAAAACAAGGTCCATTTTTAAATCTCAGTCTCGCCCGTTACCCAGTGCACTGGAACACTGCGGGATCTACAGCCACATAGCTGCCTCCCAAGCCAAGCCAGCTTTTTTTTTTTCTTTTATTTTGCACTACTCAAAGGGAGATCTAAATCTCCTGGCTACAACCTGGCAGTTTCAGCTCTGGGCAGCAGGCCACGCAGAAATCCAAAGCTTCCTTTAGCTGCACTGTGCTTCCTTCTTTCTGAATACCTGGAAGCCGCCAATGCCTACATTTATTAACTTCTGAAAGCAGCTGCCTTCCTCCCGCACGGCTGGTCTTAGCTCACCTGCTATTTTGATGTTAAGGTTAGCATCCAGAAGTAGGTTTTCTGCCTTCAGATCTCTGTGGACTATATTACGACAGTGGCAGAAGTTGACGCCAGCCACTATTTGCTTGAACTTTCTCCGGGCTTCCTTCTCGGCCATGCGTCCGTGGGCCACCAAGTGATCTGTAAGAGACGAAGCAAAGGACAAGGCGGTTATTCACACGGGGAGCGCAACCCAGACAGGGGCTTCTCGCACGCTGGCGGCGAGCGACGCAGAGGACGGAGGCGGGGAACGCCGCGGGCACCGGCGTGTTTTCCAGGTTCCACCGCCAGACGGGGCCGCCGCCGCAGCCACAGGGGAAGGGACTCCGAGGACAGCGGACAGGGCTGGCTGGAAAATCAGAACTGCTTTGTGAAGAGCGCGACAGTTGCAAAATCTTTTTCTACATCGAAAGAAGACTTTTTTGGCCTTTTCCTTCAGTCAAACACCAAGCCTCATACCGTCTTACCTTGATGGTGAGAGGCGCAGGTTCGCGGCCCCACGCCATCCCTCCTTCCCTCTGGCTTTCCACAGGAAATTTGTCTTTGGTCTAACAGGCCTCACCACAGACAACTCTTGCCGAAACCGGTGAAGTCCCGGCTAGTTACAGAGACAGCCAGCTCCTCAACTGCAGCTTTCTAGCTAAAAACCTCCCAGCTGCAGAAAGTATTTAACACCGTCCACACTCCGCTTGCTTCTGCCGGACACGGGGCACTCCGCCGGGCACGCCTCGCCCGCGAGCCAGTCTAAAAAGCAGATGAGCTCCCGTTACAGATGCTGCGACTCGGTACGCGAGTACAGCTTCGGGAACGGTTTTAGTGCCGCAATGCAACAAAAGAACGTCACGGCGCACGCTTCGCTACACGTGCGGGGGTTCCTGGCGCTTGTAACCAGTCTCTGGGTACCTGCTACTGCCAAAACATACTTGTGATATTCAACAGCGCATTTCTTCATGAAAATGGAGCTTGCCTCTACTAGCGAAATCTGAGCACGCTGCAGTATTTTGACGAAAGTCTAAGTTTTGTTAGATTTTTAAAATTTGTTGCCAGCTAGGCTTGCCTTGGAAGCTAGCGTTGCACACATGGACAGGCAGAGTCTCTCTGAGAGACCAGAGGCAGGCACGCAGCAGCAACCCAACTCAAACCAATCCACTCGAAACCTGAAAGCGCCACGCTTCCCAAGCCGCTCCTCAGACCGTCCTGCGAGCGGGGACGGCCAGGCAGGAGACAGGCGGCAGAAACGGCGGAGAGAGGAGGAGAACACAGATCCCTCTCCCCTGAAGCGTCAGCAGAACAGGCAACAAAACTCTGCCAGGAAAAGTGTAAAAGTCAAAGTCTTAAAACGGGAGGGCTCGAGAGAGAGATCTGTTCTGGAAAATAATAAAAATAAATCTCTTCCGCGGGTTTCTCATCAGGTGGTTGTATTTCTCCCAGTCACCCATTAATTAAAATACCTGCGACATAATTGACTTGCAGTAAATACTAATTACCGAGCTCCATCAAAGCGGTTCTGCTGGCTTCTGACCGCACAGCAACCTACTTCCCTACGTTTGACTACTCACGTTGCGGCAACAGAGTCCAGCTGTTTTTCAGAGAACTTGCCAATTAAGTTTTATTCGTCGGATCAACTTGTTCCATAAGCAAATCTGAACCAGGGCTGGGGAAGGACATCCCTCACCGATTGCAGTGTGACCCTCAGGTCACTTGCGAGGAAAAGCGAGATTTACTACCTCAAACAGCCCCCTCATATTTCATTAAGTCCTTTGCACGGGCATAAATTTTGTACTCTGAAGAGTCGGGACACTGACAGGCGGAGTTAAGCCAGGGCCTGCTCCGATTCAAGCACTACCACCGCATCAACAGGTAGCAGCAGCTCAGCTCCTAAGCAGGTCAAGGTCGTGCGCATCGTTTAGTCCGTCGGAATTTGGGAGCGCGGCCCGCCCATTTAGCAAGCGCTCTTAAAACAACGCGCGAGGCTCCGATCTCTCAACGTTTGGGGAAATATTTTAGAGGTTTCCCGCGGGCAAGAAATCAAACCCAGCTACTGCAGCAGGCGTATTTCTACAAAGCTCTCCTAAGTATCTTTCTGCCCACGGCAGGTTCGCCGGTCCCGCACGCAGAGCGCGACGCGCGTGCCGCTCGGTCCTGTGCGCGTC
>NW_010531996.1:686-1064 GCF_000687285.1 Phaethon lepturus | reverse complement strand
TGGCATCCTGCCCCGCGCCTGGCATCAGGGGGTGCGTTAAGCTCCCACCGCGCTAATTAAACGCGCTTAAAGAGGTGCTCTGAGCTGTGACGGTGCTCGTGCTCGGGGCGCTGCCGCAGGGGCAAACGGGGGATTTACCGAAGCAGGAGGGAGGACCGGGAGTCTGCAGGTTGCAGCTCGGTTTCGGGGGGTTGTGGCCGTCTTACCAAGTGACCCCGCTCCCTGCTCCCCATCCCCTCCCGGCCACGGGCTGAAATCCGGTGGCTGTGAAGGGAAAGAAAAAAATAAAACAAAAAAAGGTCTTGGCAAGACCAGAGGATAAAAATTGCTGTGCCGGGGACCTGAAAAGAGGTCTGGTTAAATTGGTGGGGGGAGATT
>NW_010531996.1:0-217 GCF_000687285.1 Phaethon lepturus | reverse complement strand
AATACCCTTGTCCCTGGTCCCGCGCGCCCTGTTCCATTGCCCAGGGCATACCCACGCTCTGGGGCCGGCGAGGCTGCCCGCGAGCACCTCCCTGCTGCGCGCAGGCACTTTAATCTTTTCGCTTTTTCCTGTTTTGTTTTGGTTTTTTTCAACCTTTTCCCCCAATACCAGCAAGGGCAGTGTCTTCAGGAGCTCAGCCCGTACCCTCGCCATCGTG
>NW_010531995.1:3738-4903 GCF_000687285.1 Phaethon lepturus | reverse complement strand
TATATATATATTTAGCATTACATTTTTGTTAATAATTAAGGCAGAATTAAGACTCAAAGGTGGCAGAGGATTTTGCTGGAAGTTGTAATATCAATTGTTTGCAAAAATAACAAACCGCTTTTCATAATTAACTCTCCTGGCATTCACTAATTTGTTCGGAAAGGGAGCCCGTGCCAAGCTGAAGCAGGTTTTTTTTTTTTCTCGGGGTTAGGACCCAAATGCTGACACACCACAGACCAGAGAAAGCTTCACAATTCAGAAGGCAAAGAAAACCCCAGGCTCTACCAGGCGAATAACCCAAAACTTACATACGCGTCTAAAAACAGAGAGGCGTCAGCTGGGAGAGAAATGCCCTTTTTCATGCAAATAAACGTGGAACAAGACTGACAAGGAACCAAAAGCTTCCATTTCTAGCAGCCCATACAAGTTGGAGGTGGAAGTTCTCGGTCCAAAGGATCCGAGCGCGGCAGCACCTCTGCTACGAGGACAGGCTGAGAGCGTCGGGGGGGCTCAGCCCGGAGAAGAGACGGCTCCGGGGACACCTTCCTGCGGCCGTTCGGTACTTAGGAGATGGGGACAGACGTTTTAGCGGGGCCTTTTGCGGTAGGACAAGGGGTAACGGTTTTAAACTAAGAGAGGGGAGATTTAGGCTAGATAAAAGGAAGACGTTTTCGACGATGAGGGTGGCGAGACGCTGGTTGCCCGGGGAGGTGGGAGATGCCCCATCCCTGGAAACATCCCGGGTCAGGCTGGACGGGGCTCTGAGCACCCTGATCCAGTTGAAGATGTCCCTGCTCGGGGCAGGAGGCTGGACTAGATGGCCTTGAAAGGTCCCTCCCAGCCCAAACCCTTCCGTGATTCTATAAAATCCCGCTTTCATCCAGGTATCAGCCTTCCGGATCCACAGGGATGACTTGCCCTGACCAGGCCACCCCTGCTCTGGCTTTTCTACCCGAGCAAACAACAGGAGCCCCTGCAGAAGAAAAGGGGCGAGCAGTTTGGAACGTACCTAACGTGGTGGGTTTTATCAACTCGTCGTAAACGTCGTAGAAGGGCAGCCTCTTCATCTTGACATCCGGGTGGACGGGGTGGATGGGTGGCGATAGGTGCTGAACGTCCGTCTCGTGCTTGGGTCCCAGCACGGGCACCGCAGGCAGCAGAGCCG
>NW_010531995.1:0-3707 GCF_000687285.1 Phaethon lepturus | reverse complement strand
GGCGGCACCGGCGGAGCTGTGGTCATAGGGCAGGTGACACACCGTGCCCTGCGTCAGCGCGGTGGCCGAGGACAGCTGCCCCGCCTGAATGTGGAGCATTGACAAGTCCGAAGGGGTTAAGATCTTTCTCGGGAACCTCCGCCGGTACAGTTCTTTAATTTTCATCTGGACAGCCGGGCTGCAGCCAGATTTCAGCAGCTGTAACGCCTTTGCGAGAAGTTCGTGCTTCCTTCCACTTTTGTTCCTTCCAGCAAAGCCCAAGAGAACTTGTAATTCTGATACCCTAAAGCTCATAACCATATGCTGCAAGAAAATAAAAGAACCGCCGTTAAAATTGCTGCGTGAGCAGACACGATCCAAAAACAAGCCGTGGGTTCGCTAAGGAAGATGGTGGAGGCCTTAAAAGAGACACTGTCAAGTTTGAAGTTCCCCTGTCTCTGTCATCAACAGCAGAACTGGAAATATTTAGATTTGTTTTTACTTTTCGATACTCTGCTTGGATCCGGAGATGCGAGAGGTCGCGTTCGCTTCCCGATTCGATGGACGTCTGCAGCAGCCGTCCCCGATACCCAAAGGATGGTAAATCACATTCCAGCCGAATAAACACCGACAATTTCTTGGGGGACCAACCCCACATTTAAACTAAAGCTTTTGGACCTCTCTGGTTTAAAGCCCTCACTTTAAGTCCCCTTCAGGCTGGCTCAGAAAGGCCAAGCCCCAGTGTGACTGCAGAGGTTTTCAGACAATTTTATTCTTTTATTTCAAAAATATGCTTTGGGAATGCCCAGTTTTGGCCCGACGCTTCACGAAGACGACACATCAGACATCCAATCTGAAAATAGACGTCGGTCATTAACGAGAAAGGCTGCAATTAAGGAAAAACACCACCTCTATACCTCAGCCAGCACCATTTATCAGCCTGCCTCACTGAAGAGAGTCTCCTCAACAGCGACCTGCTAATTCCCAACACGAGTCCAACAACCCCGACAGGGTTAAGCTGAAAGATGCCCGAAGAGCAGAAAATAGCAGAATTATTCCCGTTCCACAGGAGGAAAAATAAAAAGGGTCTCAGAGACCTCTCCGCAGTCACACCGGGCAAGCGAGCAGCAGACTCGGCACCTCGGCGCAATCTCACCGTCGTTCACAAAACCATCCTTCTCCTGAACTCGCAGTATGATTTCAGGATTACTTATTCAAGCAGAAACACCCGTGGGATGACAGAGCGCGCTACGGAAGCACTTATATACTTTCATGCATATATATCCGTACGTATTACAGCAGCCTTTTCTTTTGTGCGAGTGAAAAAGGGTTAAACCTGCCACCGAGCAACTCCAACACTCTCCCTTTTAAAAAAGAAAAGGCCCACAGAGTTTCACCACCGCTCTACAGCTAGAAAGACTTTTCCCTTTAGGCTCCCAAAATGCAACCCATTCAACAATAGCAGAATTGTTCTCAAATTAGTTACAACTTGGGTTTAAATCCCCAATTTTGGGTCCGCAGAGGGGCTGCGGGGGAGCACCACAGGGGTAGAGGGGAAAGCTTGGCTTCTGTGAGTTGAGAAACGCCAAAAAACTGCAGTCACTTAAATAAGAGAAATGCAAAATAAAAGCTGAAACCTCGCTGGTGTAACAAGAGGCGTATTTCACCTTTGGATTGATTCTCAAACCCAAGGAAGCTCATTTTCCTTCGAGAAGAGCTGACAAGAGCATCTCGACTTTACGTCTTACAGACCAACTTTCCCAGAGCCACTTAGAAATTCTGAATTAAGAGGCACACCTCCGTAATCTACAGGTCAAGCTTGTCAGATAGTTAATTGATTCTGGTCTATGCTCCAAGGGGTTTTAAGGCAGTTTAATTCGCTGTATTAGGATCGTGTTACCCACGCACAGGAAACGCAGCGTCTCAGGACGACAACGTGACAGATGCTCCACTCCCCAGCGGGCAAGATAAAGAGGGAAGTATTTGGTAAAGCTATCTCTGCCGTCACGACGAGTGCCGCTGCTCTCCGACGCAGAACGCACACGGCATCAGATTAAGGTTTCGTGTAGAAAAAAAGCGCGTCGAACCCTGCAGGTCGCATGGGGTTGGCCGATACGCTCAAGAGAAGAATGATTAATTTGCCTCCCCCCACACTTTTTGGAGCCAGGAGAATTTGTTAGAAGCAGGAAACCTCTGTCATTTGAGAGGAAAAAGCTCGACTTGGGGTCTCTCAACTTTGACAGTGCCCGTTTTAAGGGCCTCTGGGAAAAGATAAGTTAGGGAGGCACATTTATCACATATTCCTCTTACCAACTCCCTCCCCTTCCGCGACAATCGTCGCAAAGCAACCGACCTCTTCCCACATCCATTCCTCCTACAAATCCTCTGGACAGAGTCCTTCAACCGGCAGATTAGTGTAGCATGGCTCAGCAGCACGAGCTTCACATTTATCGTTACAAAAACCACTCGCATTCGTGACATAGGATGGCTGTGTCACCACCGCCGCAGCAGCTGTGGACTCTTATCTACCCCCGAAGCCTCTCCGATTGCTGCTCGGAGTATCGGAGCAGCGGGAAAAAACCTCCTTATTGCCGTAAGAGATGGCAATCGAGAGCTCACAGAGGGCACCTGAGGCTTGGGTAGCGGCTGGATCCGCAGCAGACTCGAGGCCGATCGTGCCGCTGTTGAACAAGGCACGTCCGCAAACCCCTTCTCTTTCCAGGGGAGTCACCGTTCGGTCTTTTAAATAAAGGAAAGAGTCTTAAGCCAACTACGGGCTTCATAAGGAGAAATCATTTCGTTTTCAACTGGCTCGTCTTGCTTTTACAATGAGACACAGATGGTAAAAAGCTTAAACTCCTAGCGAGGAAACCAGAAAGGGGGTTCAGGGAGGCGGACGAGGGAAAGGGAGCAGAGATTCAAAAATAAACTGAAGAAGCCTCAAATCACACCGAGCTCCCCCGAAAGGGCTGGCGTCCGGGGGGCCAAGCCCCAGAGAGGTAAACCTGTGCGCTAAGCTACACCTAATCCTAAACCACAACTCCTCTGCAGGGGCTTATCCGCAGAAAACACTACAGACGCTTCGCCCTGGGCCACGCTCAGCTTTATCCTTTGCTAAACTACGTCCCCAAATCGCAGGAGGACGGATGCGGTTGCCGGAGCGCGACTTCCGCGCAAGTCACCTGATTACAATGATCGGATCCAATTTCTCACCCGATATCGTTAACGTTTTGCCACGCGATAGGGCTCCCATTGTAGTCAGGCTTAAGTTTTAGGGGAGAGAGAAAAGATCACGCTGTAACGCGGCATCAAAATTTGGACAGGGCACTGCTGGAAAGATTACAGACAAATATTACTCCAGAGAATTATGTTCTTGCTGTGGCTGGCTGCCAAAAAGGTGCCAATTCCCAAACCGTCTTACTGTTCCCAGCACGGGGAAGGGAGCAGGACTCCTCGGCCACTTCAGCCAGCTAAGACCTATATTCCAGCCTGTGGGGGGAAAAAATATTAAACCGCCAACAAGGATTGATTTAAAAAAAAAAAAAAATCAGCTTTGTAATTAGTTACCAGGGGCAATTTCATATTCCACAGTCTGGTGGGCAAAGGTGGTGACACACTCTGACTCCTAAAAAAACGAGAAAAAGAGAGTGGAGGGAGATGAAACCCCATCCAGCTGTGAGCACCGGTGCAGCACTACCATGTTACACGCTCTCTGCCCCCTCCTCCCG